>NC_030856.1:6065036-6204846 GCF_000208745.1 Theobroma cacao
AAATTAACCAAATATTGAATTGGTTCGATTGGTTGAATTTTAGATTAAAAAAACTAAAATTGTATCCTTTTTTTGCAAATTACAATATTAAAATTTATAACCTTCATCGATAATTATAAAATATGAAAAAAAATTAGTAATAAAAATATATATTTTATTTAAATTTAAAAATAATATATATAATATATATTAATATATATAATATATATAATTTGATGTTTTTATCGATTCAGTTTAAAAATTTTAAAATTAATAATCAATCAAATAAATAAATTGGATCAAACTTTTTAAATTAATAAATTTAATGAACTAATTAGACCGAATAGTTTTATTTAAATCACATTTGAATCAATTCTCTTGATCCAGTACAATTTTGCTCACACCCTACTTGCATGCACCTCCATGCAAGTGAACTGTTATGAGCTTTGAGATTCTTTTCTTTTATAATGCTTCAATGTGAAAAGCTCTAGCAGTGAGTTGTGAAAGCTTGGGAAGCGATGGACATTTTATCTTTCATTTCGATCAAAATTACGTTGCTCAGTTTCTTCACCAGATTCTCTGTTGGAATCGACAGCTTTACCTCCTCAGAGTCTTTAAGTGATGGCAGGACCTTGGTTTCCAGAGATGGAATCTTTGAACTGGGTTTCTTCAGACCTGGAAGCTCCATGAATCGTTACTTGGGAGTATGGTACAAGAAAATCCCTGTCCGAACTGTTGTTTGGGTTGCAAACCGGCGCAACCCAATCAATGACTCATATGGTATGCTGTTGTTCAACAGCAAAGGCAATCTTATGCTGTTCAGTCGAAGCAACGGTGTTGTTTGGTCCACAAACTCAACAAAGATAGCTCGAAAGCCAATAGTACAGCTCTTGGATTCTGGAAATCTTGTCATAAGAGATGAAAGTGGTGATGGTAATTCAGAAAGAACTCTTTCGTGGCAAAGCTTTGACTATCCAACTGATACTATTCTACCAGGGATGAAGTTGGGATGGGACTTGAGAACTGGTCTTGATCGCCGTTTGACAGCATGGAAGAGCTCTGATGATCCATCTCCTGGAGACTTCACTGTTGGCGTCGAGCTAAATAATTACCCTGATTTTGGTTCATGGAAGGGTACAAAGAAATACTATCGGACAGGCCCCTGGAATGGCCTCGGATACAGTGGTACACCCTTGCTAAGGCCTAGTCTTCTTTTTCAGTTCGAATTTGTATGGAATAATGACGAGGTGTACTTCGGATTTCACCTCGGCAATCAATCAGCTATCATGAGGTATGTTTTGAACCAAACCGTCTATCAGGGCCAGGGCTACTTTTGGATTGAAGGAAGTAGAAGTTGGATGCTTTCTACTTTTCCACCGACGGATTTCTGTGACAACTTTGGACTCTGTGGTGCATATGGGATTTGTGACAGTGCTGAAGCGCTACCTTGTCAGTGTTTGAAAGGATTCAAGCATAAAGCTTCACGGTATTGGGACTCCATCAACTGGTCTCAAGGATGTGTGCGCAATAAGCCATTAGACTGCCAGAAGGGAGATGCATTTATCAAATTTGGTCGATTGAAACTGCCAGATACAGAACATTCTTGGGTAGACAAAAGCATAGGTCTCAAAGAATGCAGGGCTAAATGTTTACAGAACTGTTCTTGTATGGCCTACACAAACACAGATATAAGAGGACAAGGAAGTGGCTGTGCCATTTGGTTTGGAGATCTGATTGATATCAAACAGTTTCAAGATGGTGGGCAAGAACTATACATTCGAATGTCTACTTCTGAAGCAGGTATATGAGCCAATTACTTTTGATTGTGATAAGTATCAAGTATTTCCTTGAAGTTATATTACCAAGTATTAAACCATTTAACGCTGCAGCATTTGTGCATCAATTCTCAGCTCTAATTTAACTAACTTCTTTCTTTTTCTTTCTTGGATTCATTGAATTGTCCTTGTCCATGAAGAGCCAAAAGGTCAGGTTAAAATGAAGCAAGCAGTCATACCTCCAACTGTCATTTTCTTAATTGTTGGTTTGCTTCTTGTTTGCTATTACTTTCACAGAAGCCGTACAAGAATGCAAGGTAAAGCCATCTGCCTTCAGAAATCATATTTCAACAATGCTTTAGAGAAACTTCAGAAATGTAAAGAGTGCTAGAAACATCCCCTGGTTCTTTTGAGAAAAGATCCAAAAGAACTCAAACACAATCATTTGATGGCTGTGAGAGGAATTTTGAGGTTTTGTTCAGAAATATGTTGGACCAAAACCAACAAAGTAGTCATAACCCAACATTCTATGGCTAATGTTAGCACGTTTGGCAACTGTTTCAGGGGAAAATGAAAATCATGGTGTAAATAGCAGGAGCAATGCAGGGCAAAAGGAAGATATAGAACTTGAATTATTCGACCTAGCTGTGTTAGCTAAAGCCACCAATGGCTTCTCATCTGACAACAAGCTGGGAGAAGGTGGTTTTGGGCCTGTTTACAAGGTAAATTTGCACTGTTCTGCTTAAAGTGAATAGTAGACAAGAACATTCTTATATATAGTACATTATTTTCAGGGTACTATGGAAGATGGACAACAAATTGCTGTGAAGAGGCTCTCAATACGCTCAAGACAAGGATCAGATGAGTTCAAAAATGAAGTAGCACTGATCGCCAAACTTCAACATCGGAATCTTGTAAAGCTTCTTGGATGCTGCATCCAAGGAGAGGAGAAAATGCTGGTGTATGAATTTATGCCGAACAAAAGTCTGAATTTCTTCATTTTCGGTAATGGATCCCTCAAAAAACCTGAAAAATTTCTGTAGGCTAGTGCATATATATAACAAATGGAGACTGAATTTCAATGTAATACATGCATGTCAGACAGAGCAAGACATGAGCTACTAGATTGGCCAAAGCGTTTTCATATTATCAATGGAGTTGCTCGGGGGCTTGTCTATCTGCATCAAGATTCCAGATTGAGGATCATACACAGAGATCTTAAAACTAGTAATATTCTTCTTGATAGTGAGATGAATCCAAAAATTTCAGACTTTGGCTTGGCTAAAACTTTTGGAGGAGACCAGACAGAGGGGAATACAAATAGAGTGGTTGGAACTTAGTAAGTTGTTAACTGCACATTCATGAATTTAACTGTAATCATCACTAATGTTGCTTTCTTCTGCTGATTTTCTACAGTGGTTATATGGCACCAGAATACGCTATCGATGGGCAATTCTCAGTAAAATCAGACGTTTTCAGCTTCGGGGTACTGGTGCTGGAGATTATAAGTGGCAAGAAAAATAAAGGGTTTTACAATCCAAGCCATGACCTCAACCTGATTGGACATGTGAGCATGAAACTTACTTGTTAAATGTTGATGTACTTTGAAAAGGAGAATGACCAATACCTTATAATTTTGTCTTAGGCTTGGGCACTGTGGAAGAAAGAAAAGCCAAAAGAACTGATTGATTCGTTTTTACAAGAGTCATGCTCTCTGTCCGAAGTGGTGAGGTGCATCCACATTGCTCTCTTATGTGTGCAACAACGTCCTGATGATAGACCCAGCATGTCATCCGCGGTTCTTATGCTGGGTAGTGAGATTGCCCTGGTAGAACCCAAGGAACCCAGTATCCTGATGGACAATAAGTCACTAGAAACAGATTCTTCTTCAAGCAATAGTAAATTGTCAAATAATGATGTTACTATCTCAACTTTGGATGGTCGATAGAGAAATATTTAGCTATAGGTCTTACTCTGTCATTGTCTTAGCAAATGTTTGCTCATCATGCAGTTTGTACATTACATTTCTACATCCATGTGTGCGATATGAAAGGATTGGTTGCTCTATTTCTCATGTTAAATTCAGAAGACAGATCTTGTAGAAAGATTCCTGAAGAAAATTTCTGTATTTTGAATATAGTTTGTCTCCGAATATTGGTTTCTTATCTGAGAATTCAATTAGGACAAACATTGCAAAACATAGACCACAAGGCTAATTATGAGAACATCTTACAATCTACGCTGCCGCTGGCATTAGTCTAATAAAGGGAAAAAGGTTTAACAGTTTCTGTTAGCTTAATAAAATAATCTTGCATTGTTTTACCCTTAGCGATAAATGTCACCAAAATTACTAGGTAGAAAACTGTTTATTGCTTTACATTTATGTTATCATAATTATTATCTTCCAATTGTATTGTGTTGATCTAAAACATAGAGATATGATGTGTTTTAGCCAAAAATGAGAGATTCAATTGCCTCATCCATAAAATTAAAGATGAATAATGATATAAAGAACAACAGAAAGAAAGATATGCTTGCATGAAAACTATATCTTATTTAATTTCTCTTGAATATTCGCATTTAATCTGATAGAATTCTCAATGTGCCTTTTTAGGAATCTTAGTAGGTCCCTATCATTTTGTTCCTCTAAATGGGAATAAACCTTTACAACGTAGTCGAACTCTTGACCATACAAATGGGATGCGCAAGCTGCTTTGTAAGTTAAAAGCTCCGAGAACCCTGTTCCAAACAAGGAGAACAAAAATTTATTTAACCAATCGCGCCAAGAAAAGGATCATGAAGCATGTGGAGTAGTTCGCTAGATGGGTACTAAAATACGAAAGATGCAACATAGCATATGACTAGGTGATGCTTGATGATGATTGAAACAATAAATTTATTCAGGTTAAATAACCATTCTTCAAAACTAGCAAGCCAAAAGAATCATGCAAATGTTAGCAATCAAAAGGACAATAAACTATAATGTAAGCAGGCTCAACCAACATGGGGGTCTGACTCCTGTGAGACCTGAGATAGATAGTAAAGGAATTAAGTAAAATGGTGCAGAGGGAAAGGATTAGACAGTAACAAACCTGAAGCAATTTCTGATGCAAGCATCTTCTTGGCAAAGTGACGTTTTAACCAGCATTTGCAGCGTAACCTCCAAACTTTTGTTGATTTTCCCTCAGTAAAAAATTTTGGCATCTTATTGTAGTTAACAGAGAGCTTTGGAATTTGTTCACCTTCATTCCCATTGAGACATACTGACAATTGATCCTCTTCATGCTGATATAGTTTGAGGAAGCATGAAACAAACTCCCTCCATGTATTGGACTCTGGATTGGTAGCTTCCAAATGCAAAGCAATCATCTCCACAAGGGATTCCAGACTATAGTCCCCTGAAAAGAATATCAAAATCACAGTTATATATGCAAAAACTTCTATGATTAAGAGAGAGAGAGAGAGAGATTGTCAAAACCCAAGTTCAAATATTGCAAAAGCAGACCAGAAGGGGGAGGGGACCTGGGTCGTTGTTATGTGTTACAACTAGTTGATAGAATCACTGCATTGAAACAACTGTCAAATGAAGTGGGTACTGGTCTATCTATGCAAGATAATTGATAATATACCATTTTGATGCATGCTGACAAGCCTTGCCAATGAGTGGCAGCATGTTGGATCCTGCTTCAAAGTCTTCTCAAAACATGTAGAGAGCATGACAGAATCATTAGAATAAAAACACTCTAAAAGACTGGCCCTTAATCTGCAAAAGATCAACACATCAGTGTTTTGTAAAGGTAACAAGAGGACCAACTGGAAATATTAGCATACTGCAAGAATAATTAAATCTTCTCCATAATATTTAGAAAGTACTCCTGAAAATAAAGATTCCATGGGAGAGAGTAGAAAATAATTAAAATATCAAGCCCATTCTACTAAAGGAAAACTTCTAAGCGAAGAGGGAGCTTTAGCCTCGGATACACCCAAGGGAGATTTCTGCAGAAGATATATTTGTCAAGACAGAAGAAAAAGGAAAGTAATGTCAACAAAAACTATCTGCCTTATCACAAAAATCTCTGCAAAGGCAACAGTACCATAACGTCCCTTGGAACAACTAGTACTAACAGATTCAGATGTAATATTTTCCCAAAAAGATTATCACCAGACATAACTGCCACAAGAAATACCTGAGTTGTAATCATTAGGTGAGTCCTCTACCACTTATCTTCATATTACTTTTTCTGTTATTCTCAAGTTATCTGAGTTAAGCCAAAATGAAATAAAGTATCTTCGGGATTATATTTTCCAATATGATTCACTTCTTGGGAACCATGTAAAAAAAGGGAGGGGGGGGGGGGGGGAACAAAATTTTTTGATAGGCCGATACCTAAATGGAAAGGGCACTCTTGAATTGTTACAGAACTTTTCGACTTCACTTAGGGCCTCATTCAGTTGACCTCCAATCAGCAACAACTGGCATAAAACAGACAAAAAGAGAAAAAACATAATGTTTGAATCAGTAAGAAAGAATAACTTTTAAAAGTAATTAAATTCTCTATCATACTATTATATAGATATAGATCCCTTTTTGTGTTTTGACTAATGTATATCTAAATCTCTATAAGAATACTAAAAGATGCTCCAGCTTACCATTTAAGATGTTCAAAATACAAAAAAAAATTGTAAGGGAAACAAAATTATACCTGCACTAAAGGAAGTAATGCTGCTGACAAATGGGGTGTAGAGTGAAGTGCAAGCTGTAGATACTTCACAGCATCGTTATAATGATTATTAAGTATTTGCCTATGCAAATAGACAAAGTTCTCACTAGAATGTGGCAACTTTAATGGCATCAACCATGACTCTAGACTCTCTGAAATAAGAAAGATGACAAATTTCAGTAATCCATAGGCTTAGGTATCATCATGAAACAATTAATAATTATCAAAGCCAAAAAGCCTCAAACAGATACCATTGTAGAAAATCATAACAATGCATCCAAAACATTATTCATGCAAAGATATTCTTCAGCCTGTCAAGTAATTAAGCCACTTGACATTCGACATATATACAAATAAATTCAGAGTGTCTATTTAAGAATTTTTAACATACTTCCACTAGGTAGGATGAATATCCAACAGAGTAACATATAAAGTATGACAACAGAAGGGATGAGGAAGATAGGAAGGTTATCTCCTATACTTAAGCAAAAGAATATTTTACTAGCTCTGATGCATATCTGTGTATCTGATATTGGTATTTGCTGGATCTTTATTTGTTTGAGTCCTAGCATCAAGTCTTTCTTTCCAATTTTTCCCCTTTATTTCTGGATCTCTAGCATGTTTCCCATTTAGTCAACAATTGAATGAGTTCTCATGTACTAACACTAAGAAAAAGGGAAATAATAATCTGCTATGCAGCACTAAAGACTTTTAATTGTCCAAAATATACCTTGGATCTGCATGCATAGGCAACATCATGCTCAATATATCACTCCAAAGTCAAAAGAAGAATACCAAAAGTAAAACTTGGTATTATCATGACAGATAAAAATGCATATAGGGCATTCAAAGCTCACCAAGGGCAGAGAAAACTGAAGGATCACATGTATAGCCACTATCATTGTATAAACCAGCTTCATTTTCAGAGGAGTTCCGGTAGGAAGCCAGTGGCTGAACCTCTTCTTGGAGATTTGCAAGAGGCCAATTAACATCATTCTGCACAGGAACTTCACTGTGTAGCTTGCTAATAGCCACCGGAGTTATTCTTTTATCATTCATGACAGATGTCTCTGAATCATATTGAAAAGTAACAGCATCATGAGTATAAGCCGCATTATTTCCCTCTGAGTTAACAATTTGGTTGCTGAATTTTGATCCTGAAGTGTCTGATTGCAGCTGAGGGGTGTAATCCTGGTTTGAATCTCTCAGCTTAACCTCGTCGGTGAGATTGGAATACCAAAGCTGACAGAATGTCAAGCCCATGACCAAATTTGACATTGAGTGACTACTAAGGTGACGTTCTTTCATCAAGCTGAGAAGGAGAAAGCTCATCAAAGTCACTCAAACACTGAATTCATTCATGTATTATATTCCAAAGACAATAAATCTTTACTTGCATATAGCGATCGTTAAAAGATTCATATATAACTACATCAAGAATGCTACTGTATATCTTTCCAAAAAAAAAAATGCTACTGTAGAAACATGTGAGATGACTCTTTCACAAACCAATGGACTGATCCATCCATTGACCTAAACAGAGATGCATAATGTCATGTACCACAGCCAGAAAAATTCTAACCAAATTATCATGGAATCACTTTCCTCAACTGAGCCTAACGTTGGCAAATACACACTATGCAAGTAGAGAAACAAATTCATCACTTTCTAGGCAGATCTCTCTGATTATACAATGTTATTCTTCCTAGCAGCATTCTCCAAGCCAACCAGAACTGATTCTTCCATTCCTAAGCTACAAAGACCCTAACTATACCAAATCCTAACAACCCCTAACCTGTATATAGTAGCAAACCATCTTTCCTCCATGTGAAGACACTAAATCTTATTGATTGGCTCCAGTTTCCTCAAAGAAAAAACTTATTTCTGTTTCTTTAGAATCCTAAAACCTAAAAATCCCTAAATATCTTAAATCAAATTCTGGTACAAGCGAAGAAGGCAGGTGGCTTCTAATTTGTCCTGCACCAAAATCTTTGACTTGTTTACTAGTAACTCTCAAAGGCCTCTGATACAGCTTGTCAGAGGATGATTCAGCCCCCAAAAAAACTACCTAAATTTTTGTGTTCCTCACACTGCCTTATATAAACCAAGAGGTCCAAGACTACACCAGCATAAACCCAATGCAGCACTCATCAGTCAACATATTCCAGCAACAATGTCACACCACAAAAGAAACTAACCCAATGAGGAACTCTGACCAAAATTTATAAGAACACATGATGGCATGGGTTTCAAATTAAATAAGAAATTTTCTTTGCTATACAAACCAACCCAATATTGAAAATGTCCTTGCACAGATCTTGAAATATCTATATGGCTAAAGGAAACCTAAATCAAAAGCTAACCATTATCTAAGTATGAATTAAAGACACAATAGATTTGAATTATTCAAGTAGATTCATATGTTCAAGGGCAAGCTTACAGTCATTGCAGCCAACTCTTTCTTGACAGTTAGAGCTGCAGAAGGAGTTCTTTTGCCAGAAAGATTGTTACTAGCTTCCTAATTTTGCATGATGGATAACACAGTGAGTGATGTACAATGATTGACAATTAGGTGATGATAGGCACAACAATATGATATTGCTTCTACATTAACCCAAATCCTTAAGGAAAAGTATATAAGAACAATACCTTAAAGCAGCTTGATGAGCCCACCCAAGATTCCCATGTGTCAGGCAGAAAATAATGAACTCCAAATGAACTGCAATCTGCTCCTGTTCAACCGCAAAAGATCTATTTTGAAAACAGGTAGATGCAGCAATAATTGTGAATATGTCAAACTATACCTCTACTTGCGCAGTCTTGGACCTGATCCTGCTCATCCAAATCTCATAGATGTCCCTGATCCTTCTAACATCAACATTATCTCCCTCTATGTGCTTAAGAAGCCTAACTGAAGCCTAAAAACATCCCTTACACACATCATCAATTCTTACATTCAACTAGATATCCGAAAAGCAAAACATATATACAAAAGCACAAAATCAAATTGTACTAGCATGCAATAATATAATTAATAATGCATCTGTTTTCAGCTGCTATTAGTCTATTTTGAACGTTCATTAGAAAATATCCACTGCTACTCTTTGGTGCAAATTCTCTGCTCCATCTGTACTTTCTCTCATAAGTCACTGCTTCGCATCCTCTTACAACAAATTTACAAATATCTTCGACATATACATATGATGCACAAGCCTAAACACAAAAAGGTATCTAAGCTTGAACCAAAAAAAAAACAGAGGACATATGCAAATAATTGAACTAGAAAACATCTCTAACACATGAAGGTAACAAAATAATTCAATAAATAAAGCTCTGTTAAGTCACTGATTACTTGCTTTCTTGCTTCCTAAAAAGTTGCTAAAGAACAAAAATAAACAAACAAATAACATGCTACACTCATTCTAACACAATTGTATCACAAAATGGTAGAGTCATGCATTTTGTCATCCAAGAAAGAAATTCAGCCATACCCAATACTTGAGGCGATTCAAATCAGCAGATCGATCCCTGGAAGTACCCTTCAGCAACAAGCTTAATACCCCACTTGCCTCAGCCCAATTATGCTGCTTTACGAGTTTCTCCAAAAGATAACACAACCTTTGCCGATTTTCCCATCGAATGTGGAGTCCTCCCAGATTTAGAAGATAAGACGGCCGTGTTAATGATAGTATCATCCTTTTGTCTAGCTTTCGTTTATAGGTCTTGGGTTCTTCTAAACTAGCTTTAAATTTCTCCATCTCCGTGATTCTGCCTCTTGCTTTGTTTTAGCTATGGTTCCACAAAGCAACCCAAGCTTCGGTCTTTGGCTGACGTTTTAAGCAGCGATGGAGAAGTGAAGGTTTTCGCGGGCATGGTGAAGGAGCCGAATGGGCGTGGCCGCCATTCGGAATCTGGAAGGGCAAATTAATTAACAAAATAGGATTATATTAATATTAGCATATATTAAGATATAAAAATATCAAATATTTTCAAAAAATAAAAATTGTTTAAATAAAAGATTTTGCTCTAAGAGCAAGGTATGAGGAAAAATTTTAAAAATGTCTCTATTATAAAATAATTATTTTTAATTTATTATTCTGCTATTATTTATGGTTTTTTCAAATTTAAAATTACTCTTTTTATTATTATTACTTTATTTATAATATTGTGCAATTTAAAACCATTTAGATAGTAATTTTTATAATTAATTTAACGAAATTATTAATTTTTATATTTGGATATAAATGATATTATAATTGTTATTTGTTTTCCTATTTTTATTTATTAACAAAAAAAGATAATTTTTTTTGTATGTTAATATATTTCTTCATTTATTTTAAGTTGAAAAGTATATAATTATTGTCACAATTAATAAAAATTTAGATTTTTTATATTAGGGATGAAGAAATTTATGAGATAAAAAATAAAAATGAATCAATATAAATAATTTTAAAATTCAAAGTTGGAAATTAAAAATTTGCATATAGTGTTTCTAATTATTATCTTTATTTATAAACAATAATTAAAAAAAAAAGGTTTCAACCAAAAAATAAAAAAGAAAAAGCGGGCACTAACGGTACAACGGTAAAAGACAAAGACTTACCTGGAGAGCTTTTATCTCCACTGTCCAATATGTAGACCCTAGAAACCAAACTCCAGAAGTCATTAAAATCAACGGTCAAGATCCTCTCAATAATTTACCTGATCCCAAAAAGTTGCAGATCTCGACACGTCTCTTCAGCTGACCAAACTGCCACGTCAACATCTCTTGATCGCAGATTCTTCACGTCCGTCACTGGTGACTTTCTTGTCAGATTTTCTAGTACGATTCAATCCAGACAGAGAAAGATGGAGAAGCCAGCGGCGGAGACCACAAAAGGCAACGGTTTGGGGGTTTTTCCCGAAGATTTGGAGTACCAATCGGGATTCGGCAATCATTTCTCGTCGGAGGCGATCGCTGGAGCTTTGCCACGTGGCCAAAACAGTCCTCTTATTTGCCCTTTTGGACTCTACGCTGAGCAGATTTCTGGCACTTCCTTCACTTCTCCTCGTAAGCTTAATCAGCGCAGGTAAATCTTTACTATCTTAGATCGTTTATTCGTTCATTTGTTGAACTTTTAAGTGGACACGTGTCCATTTAAGATGAACAATATTGAAGTTTGTCTTTTTTTTTTTACAATTTTAATTTTTTAAATTTTTTGAATTTACTGTGTGAATAGTTGGTTATATCGAATCAAACCATCGGTTACTCACGAGCCGTTTTGGCCTCGTGACTCAAGTCATAAGAAGCTTGTGAGTGAATTCGACGGGTCCAACACGGTTGCAAACCCTACTCAGCTCCGGTGGAAGCCTGTGGATATTCCCGATACGCCGACGGATTTTATTGATGGTTTGTTCACGATATGTGGAGCTGGCAGCTCATTCCTTCGACATGGATATGCTATTCACATGTAATTGGTATTTTATTGGTCATTTCGCTTCTTTCATGAATCCGATCATTAGTGCTATATGACCGTGTTTTTTTTTTTTTCTGTTTTCGATAAGCAGTATTATGTATATTAGTACTATTTTTTTACCTGTTATCGAAGAATTATGAGAAATTTAGTGTGGGATTTGTTGGATTTTGTTGTTCTAGTATTCATAAGGTTTAAGGAAACTAAACCAATTCCATGGCACTAGTCTCTACGGCGTTAAGTTATAGACCTTGGCCAATTATATATATTGCTTGTTGATTTTTATATAATTGGGGAAATGATGATGAAAAGGAAGTGGACAAGTATAATTTTACTTTTAGAACTGTTTGCTGGCCAATCTTGGGGAGAAAATTAGAAGCTGAAGTGTTTAGTAACATGTTTGATGTAGAACTGTTTGCTGGCCAATCTTGGGGAGAAAATTAGAAGCTGAAGTGTTTAGTAACATGTTTGATGTATGATTTTAAGCATTCATAAGATGTGGAGTCCTGGCAAGATGACCTTAGTAGACTTGATATTGGAGGAATTGCAGTTCTTGAAGTTTTAAAACTTGGCACATTTCACAAGCACTGAGCTGAGTGGAATGGAATACTTCTCTGAAGTGCAACTTGCCCATTAGGAAAACAGAACTGAGCTGAGTTGGTCTTATTTTGACACCTATATTTTGACCTGATATGTATTCTGGCTGCCAAATATATTATGTGCTTGGTGGAGATGAGTTTCACCATCATATCTCTCTGTCAGTTTGTCTCTGTCTCTCTAAAGTATTCAGAAAACAACTTTTTTGGATGCATTGATCCTTAGTGAGGAGACTTGGAGTCATACTTAATCGTTTGGCTAAAATGTATATGTTAAAGAGGCAATAAAATTTTTTTCACATGTAGGTACACTGCCAACAAATCAATGGACAATTGTGCCTTCTGCAATGCAGATGGTGACTTTTTGGTAGTTCCCCAGCAAGGAAGTAAGTTAAAATCCTTTTATCTGTGAATTCATGGGCACCTGTGGAACAATTTTTAAACTGCAAAATTTTGCATGTCCGGAATTTGTCTCAATTTTTAGGTTTTCAATTTGAGTAGTTTAATTTTTTAAAATAAAAGGATACTAAAATAGAATTTACTGAAATTAAACACAATATTTAACTTATAAGTCATTGTTGTAGCTTGCATTTCATTCTGGGGCATGAACAACTTGTATTATTGAGAAATCTGGCTCTATCTGTTAGGCCTTGCCATGTGATGAGAATTTATGTTTTCTCTGTTTTATTTATTCATTTATGAGTGTGTGTGGAGAACTCAAATATTTTTTTGACATGAGGGAATATGCTTACTTAAGAACTTCATTTCTAATTACAGGGCTATGGATCACTACTGAATGTGGAAGATTGCAGGTCTCTCCTGGTGAAATTGCTGTTTTGCCTCAAGGCTTTCGCTTTGTTGTAGATTTGCCTGATGGCCCATCGCGTGGTTATGTTGCTGAGGTTTTCGGTACCCATTTTCAACTTCCTGATCTTGGTCCGATAGGTACCTAATTTCTTGTTCAGATGTGGCCTGTGAGTGAATGAAGCATAATATTTTGTTGTTCTCGTACCATTAAGAATAAGTCACTTTATGGATCATGTTGGATGGATATGACCCTTAGGGTATGATTTTGATCTTGTGTAGGTGCTAACGGTCTTGCTGCTTCAAGGGACTTCCTTGCTCCCACAGCCTGGTTTGAGGAGCACCCCCGCCCAGGGTTTACTATTGTACAAAAGTTTGGAGGAGAACTTTTCAATGCAAGACAAGATTTTTCTCCTTTCAATGTAGTTGCCTGGCATGGTAATTATGTCCCATATAAGGTGGGTGTAATGGTCATAGTATTAGTCTTCTTTATTTTGACCATATAGTATGTAGTAGAGGCATTTAGTTGTCAGCCTTTTGTTTTTGCATGTATTAAGTTGATCAGGTAACAGTTCAAAGTTCAAACTAAAATAGTTAAAACTGTAAGATTTGGATTATGACAAATTTTAGTGATCTGATTTAAATCAAAATCTTGTTGCTTTTCAGTATGATCTTAGCAAGTTCTGCCCTTACAATACTGTTTTAGTTGACCATGGCGATCCTTCAATAAATACTGGTATGATTGTACATGGACTCAGTCTTCCTGTAATACTTTTCCTCTAAGGACAAGGCTTTTTTTTTTTGGTGTAATTGTGCTTGTATCTATTATCCACATTTGATTAGAGTGATGTCTTGCAGTTCTGACAGCACCAACTGATAAACCGGGTGTGGCATTGCTTGATTTTGTCATTTTCCCTTCGAGATGGTTGGTTGCTGAACACACATTCCGACCTCCATATTACCATCGTAATTGCATGAGTGAATTTATGGGCCTAATATATGGTGGATATGAGGTGAATTCCTATCACATTCTGGCTGTTATCTCTTTTGGCTGGTATAGTTTGACTACTTAAGCAACCCTATTTTCTTTATCTCTCTGCTGAGATTGAGAATATCCTTGAGTAATTGACAACACAATATGGCCAATTCTTGAAGAAGATTATTTTGCAATGTGCTTTTCATAGAACTGTTGTGTTTTTCTTCATTAATATATTTCTAGTATAACAGTGGATTGTGGGGTTGTATCTACAGTGATATCTTCATGCTGGTAGAAAGCAAGTTTGACCTTTTATTCTAATGTTTTGGCTTGCCTTGTTAATTTGGAAGTAATTCTTGGTCAAGCATGACGAAACCTGAATTTAGCCTTATTTATTCTTCTAATATAAAATTTTCTATGATGTTTCAGGCAAAAGCTGATGGATTTCTGCCTGGTGGTGCTAGTCTTCACAGCTGCATGACTCCACATGGTCCTGATACCAAGACATATGAGGTAACCATCTCAAGTACAGCTCCAAGATTGCAAGATGTATTCATTTATGCCTTTTTGTTCTTTAGCTTTATAATAATTTGATTGACCAGAAAAAAATGAACTGTATTACAATGAAATTTTGCAAAATAACTTAGTCAGAATCTATAGCTCATCCCAGCGATGAATTTAGAAAGCTATTTTTTTTTTAAGATTATTACTTTCGAAAGGTGTTCCAAAATTTTCTTTTCAAGATTTTAAAAATCTTGAAAAGACCACTCCTTGCTTGACAAGCTTCTTTAGTCCTCTATTATTGAAACTGCCCCCCTTTTTTAATCAACGGTCTGTTCTCATTACTCTTATGACTTGCAGGCTACAATTGCACGAGGAAATGAGGCAGGACCTCACAAGATCACTGATACCATGGCCTTTATGTTTGAATCATTTTTAATGCCTAGAACCTGTCCATGGGTTCTTGAGTCCCCCTTCAGGGATCATGATTATTACCAGTGTTGGGTAGGACTGAAATCCCACTTTTCTTGCGAAAAAGCAAATGGTAAAAGCAATGACTTGGCGGAATGGACTCCATGAAAAAAGCCACCATGGTTGATTTGGTCTTGAAATGTTAACCTTGGGCTCAAGCTCTTGTCTAGTTAACTAGCATGTGCATATACGTAGTTAGCAGAAAGGGTCAGGGAAGATGGCAGGGTGGTTTTGTTGTTCTTGAGCTCTTGCTTATGTGCTATGATTGTCTTGGCTCAAAATAAATATACGAAAGTACAAACTGTGATTGCTACAGTACATGAAAATATATCGATATATATGCATTTGATACCTCTCTCTCTCTCTCTCTCTCTCTCTCTCATGTATGCCTGTACAAGCACAGGATCAAGCTTGCCAGGTACTGAGTAACAACATAGTTTCATCTATTTACAAGGTGGATATCCAAATGTCTTAAAGGAATACATAGTCTGAGAGGTAGAATAACAGAAAGAGCATCAGTCTGTGTTTTGTTCCCCTTCTTTCTGCCACATCAATTGTCTGCAAGTCATTCTTCTTCTTCTGGGGATTTTTTGGGTTGCAGTAAATTATATAAATTACAAAAAGGGTTTTCCATTTTTCTGGGTTAAATCCATTGACAAACGTGCGGTTGATAGTGTTGCAGATTTAATACAATAAACAACCTGACCAAGAGCTATATCTCATCCAAAAATCAATATTGCCATCTTAAAAGCATATACTATAATATTATATATCTATATAAATTCAGGTATCAAGTATCTAAAAAGAAATATTTGTATGTATTCAAACCTAAACTCGGAAGGATAGTAAATTTTTTACCCAAACCCTAATAAGCCCATATACTGAGTTTCTATTACATTTAACAAAAAAATGCTATGTGATTTATGCAAACTGCAAAGTAAACAGCTTTTTTTTTAATATTTTTTTTCCTTCAGAAATTAAATAGTAGCAGGTGTAGAACCCATTTCCTAGAGCCTGGGACTTGGTCCCAATGGTTCACTTCACCCACTCTCTTAGGAGGGGCAGAGCTGGCTTTGAGCCTCAATTCTTGCAAAATCATTGATGTAGTCCTCTTGAAAGCTTGCCTAGCTAAAATAGAAGAAGAAAAGCAAAACCTTTTTCGTAAGGCTGTAATTATGAACTAATTAATGCATTAAATTCGGTCATAACCCCTTTGCCAAAAACTCTATGTCCACTACATGGCATTGGGATTTAAAGTTTTTTCTTTATCAGAAGAGATCAGAACAATAAACATACATCACCTAACTTCAGAAGACTTCTTTTCCAAAAAGAATGACTCTTAAGGTTTCCATTGTTCAAAGAACTTGAATCCCCTTGAGGTTATACCGATATCTACCATCTAATTTGCCAAGTCTTCATGTAGTATTTCTTAAGGTTTTACCTTGTTTCTAAATTTGAACTGTTGATACAACTTTTTTGAGCATGGACTTAGTCAAGTCTTTGGGTTTCTGCAGTTACTAAGTCTACAAGGCCAGGTCCAGCTATACCAGCTTTCTTGGCCTGCACAATGGCTACAAGGATGGTTCAGTAGACGGTCCTTCAAGTCATGAAGCCAGAATCCAAGAGCTTGAGGAGGGGACCAAAAGTGAAGATGAATTCATGGAAGAAAAATAAGAGAATCTTTTAGACAGTCAAATGATATCTCAAATACAAGGGCGAAAGGTATGAAGAACATATTGCAAGGCCATATGGCCCCCTCTTAGAAACAATGTAGCTATTCCCAAGGAAATTGCATAGGGTCTTGTATTTGAGCTTTAACCAGTAAACATGCCTAGGTGCCATCTGTCTATGGATTTAAAAAAAAAAAAAAAAAGCACAAAAAGAATTGCATACCCTGCAATGCAATCTCCCACAACTGGGAAAAGAGAAATAATTAGTAGGAAGAAAAGAAAAAATATAACAAAAGGTATGAAATCACAAGGCCATACTGCAACTGCAAATGGATGTAACTGTACAAAAGTGGACACCACCTCCCCTCCCCCAACTTTTCTTTCTTTCTTTCCTTATGGTAATGTGTTTGCGCGTCCCCTTTTTGGGCCTTTTTATTATTAACTGAGAAGAACAAGTAGGCCCTTGTTTCCTCCTTCCACGTGCAATAATGCTTCCTCCTGTACCCAATTGCACCAGTCCTTTCTCTCTCCCTCTCCCTTAATTTCTCTCCTTCCTCCTCTGTACGGAGAGCTTGGGAAGAATTTTCGGGATCCTGAAATTATATATATAGGAAACAAAAATGGCAGCACTTCTTCTGTTATGTATGCATTTAATCATGGTTTGCACATGCAAATCCCATTTTATCAATCAAGGAATATTGGTTTTTGTTTATATCTAATTATATGCAGTGCATGATTGTTTGGAAAAGCTTGACAATGATGCCATTGAACATGACATTGACTGATTTTTTTTTTTGGCGGTTAAATTCCTCTCTAACTACTCTTCTTCTCCTATGGTTTTGGTTATAACTTATATCTGTACCATGATGGTTTAAAAGGCTTGACAATGATATCAAGTTTGCCTGTCTATGGAACGTGACATGGACTTAATCTTTAGCTAGTAAGTTCTTCTCCTAAGTTATTCCTCTTTCCCTTTTGGCTAAGGAATAAAAGGGTACTAAGGAACAATGTTGAAAGGTGAATTTAACTTGTAACAATCAATCATATGATATTTACCTTACAAGCTTCATGATCTTGCAATAGTACAGCATTTGATTCGAGCCAGCTGGGGTACTTTACTTTGAGTTATTTTAATTGTTAATTGAAAAGTAGGTTTGATTAATGTACTTAATGAGACCAAAGTGGTCAAGTTGGTGAATTCACAAGTACATAAAATTATAGGAGGATAAAAAAATAATGGTAGACAAACTTTTACTTGACAGATAGGGAACCGAACATGCCTTGCAAAACTTTTCAACTAATCATGATTAGTGTCTCTTAAGTACTTTTGATTAGAAAAACCAACATAAATGCCCACATGAGGGATGATGGAAGGTACCAAGAAACTTGAGAGAGAGGGAGAGAGAGAGAGAGGAAAGAAAAAAAGTAAGGTCACATACCCTCCATGTGAGTCTGATTTGGGGACAAAGCAAAGAAAGGTGGGCTCTTGCAAGCAGTTCACATGGGAGGGAGAAGGACATGATTCTTGCAAATTCCCTTTCTTTCACAGCTCATCCTACCCCAAAATCCTACATCTTCCCACTATAAACACCAATACATATATAATTTTATCTATATCTATATATATTCTCCCATTAGATTTTCTTTCCCCACGTCAACAAAATGATCTGCATACCCACTTGCCCCATGGTATAGCAATAACCCCATATATGCATGTATAGGTACATGCATTTACACATATATGGAATCATAATCTCTTCTTGATAAACCCTTTTAGTTAATTTGTCTTAACAAAATTATCTTCTTTTCTCTTGTTTCACATGTAGATTACTGTTAAATGGAAAAAAAATATTTATATCTTTTTCTGTTCTTTTAACCTAAGTTTGTCAGCAACTTTCAATAACAATGGTTTACCAACAATTTGGTACCACACAATAGGTATAGAAACTCATTGAATGCTTCTATAGTTCCAAATTAATATATCCAAAGAAATGGGTCATCTATTTTTTTTAAATAAAATCCGTCAATTATATAAATTCGTTTATGAAATTTAAAAACTCCGAGATCAACGAATAAACTAATAATTGTGTAAATGTATACATCTCTTCCTAACTAAATGAATTAAATAGATGTACAAAGGGAGGTTATATATAGTCAATGAAAACCAATACAAAATTTAAAACCTTGTGGATGTGTAGGGCTCATGCACAAGAAAAGAAGAAGGCATATAATACACAAACGCATATACCTTATGTTGGAAGTGATTAGATAATGTGTGTGTGTGTGTATATGTAAAATATAGTTGATGCCAAGGAGAGGGGTCACATCGGCACGTGGTGGCGCTGATTCCTTCAGTTATTAAACTCACACTGGGACTTTCCTAGTGGGAGAGAAAACCCTTCTCTCCCTCCCAGTCCCCAACCCCAGCTGTTGCTAGCTGTCCCTAATCCCCTCCCATGTGACCCACCACCCCTCCTCTCTTCCAAACCCCTCTTGGGGTCCTTAAAAAAATAGAAAAGGAGAAGGGGCTAAAAGAGAAGGAAATACTTATAACATTGCCTTAAAGACTGTGATATGATGTTTTGCAATTGGTGGTTTCTCTCTTGAGAGTGTCATCCTTTCATGTTTTTAGGAGTTAACATAAAGATTTTTTTTTTTTGCAACTTCTTGTTGTGTTGGTTGAATAGTTAGTTGGTTAGTTTGTTGATTAAGATTAGCATTTTTTTTCGTTTTTCGTATTGTGTTGTGTTGTGTTGTGCTCGTGTTTTCGCGTGTTGGTGTATACATACATATATACATATAATTTTTCAAAATTTTCTTCTTTTTTCTCTTTATATTGAGTGTGGTCTTTTTGTGACATCAAACCTTAGAATGGCACAATTACCTCCGAAAATACCCAACATGACCCAAAATTGGCCTTCTTTTCCTCACCAAAGAATGCCTTCCACAATGGCAAACTTCATTCCCACCACTAGCACTGCCATCCCTTCCTCCACCACCACCACCAATGGTTCTAACCACCACCCCTCGTGGGTCGACGAGTTCCTCGACTTCTCCTCTGCCCGCCGCGGGGCTCACCGCCGCTCCATTAGCGACTCCATAGCCTTCCTTGAACAACCATTGGCAGAAGAATGTAGGGACTCCAATGCCAGGATGACTACAGAAACGAATGTTTTTGACCGCCTGGACGATGAGCAGCTCATGTCCATGTTTTCCGACGATGTTGCCGTGAGCGTGGCGGCACAAACGGTGTCTTCCTCAAACCCTTCAACGCCGTCCGATCAAAATAGCAACAACGACGAGAAGCCTGTACCATCCTTGGATCTGCAACAACCCAAGAACGAGCCAGGAGATGTGGAAAGCTCATGCAAAGCTGAAACACAAGCTACACAACCCCCACCAACCTCAAATGACGATTCCATCATTGATCCAAAGAGGGTTAAGAGGTAAAAAAACACACAACAGCAAATAACAATAACCCATGTAATTAAAAAGCCTAAACCGTCTAAGCATGTTGAGGCCTGCATCGATTTGCATGCATAATTGATTAAATAATGCAATATTATTACTGCCAAACAAGGCCTGCCAAATGAATTGTTTTGCAGGCCGCAGCTAACAAATTCTTTAATTATGTTATCCAAACAATTAATTAATTCTTCTGGGTGATGATCAGAATTCTGGCAAACCGGCAATCAGCGCAAAGATCAAGAGTGAGAAAGCTGCAATATATTTCAGAACTTGAAAGAAGCGTAACAACATTGCAGGTATATATACATATAACAAACTTTATATATATATATATATAGTAATTAATTTCAATTTGATTACCATAGTTTATGTAAATTATACTAATTAATAAACGAATTAATTCTCTAAATTTTGATGCAAAAATGAAGACGGAAGTATCAGCATTATCACCAAGGGTTGCGTTCCTGGATCATCAGAGACTGATCCTCAATGTTGACAATAGTGCTTTGAAGCAAAGGATTGCTGCTTTGGCTCAAGACAAGATTTTCAAAGACGGTAGGACTCTGCATCAATTCTTAATGAGTCTTAATTAAACATCATTATTATATCATAATTATGGTATCAATGACCCACTAGACAATACATGTTACTTCTTTTAATTATATCTTCTGTTTTTTTGCCATTATTCTGACAAAAGGTTCACAGTTTCACACTCATAATACTTCTTAATTACCCATGATTCAATTTGGCAGAAACTTGTTAAAAAAGCTTTTCGTACATGTTTCATTGTCTTGGCCAAAAGAGGATAATTAAGCTTCAAAAATCTCCAAATGCAAATTGTGGGGATGCTTGAATTAACAGAACCTTTGGATCTCCATATTAGAACTCTTGTATTCCTTTGACAGAATAAAAGAAAAACAATTATTCTATGACATATTTTAATTCTGATAGATCATACCGAATTTTTCCTTATTATATTTTGATGGATCATGTAGGACATTTTTTAGTTCTATATACATATCTCAAAAGGTAAGCATTATTGTTTTGGGTTTTCAAACCTTTTGAAGGAATATTTAATTTACTCACTAATTGCTTGATTTAATTAATTATCGTTTATATTTAATATATTGTCAGTGAATAATTACGTAAAACTTTATTAAAATGCTTTTAAACCCTTTTCTAATCAGCTCATCATGAAGCACTGAAGAAGGAAATTGAAAGACTAAGACAAGTGTATCAGCAACAACAAAACCTCAAGAAAATGAACACCACCACCACCACCAGCACCAACACCAACAACCACCATGCACCACCGCAACAACAACAGCAACAACAGCAGACGTCGTCGGTAAACACAGACAACATGGTATGTTCGGACGTAAAGGAGCAGCTTATAACTTGATCAGAGAAATCAAAGGGAAGTGCAGTGATGAGAGGCCCATGTGGTGCAAAATGAGCAAGAGAAAAAAAAAAGAAATGCAATGAGGCTATCTGTCTAACCCTGGGGAGGAGGGGCTTAGTGTTTCACATGATGTGTTTCCAAATTGCTGTCTTTCTATATAGTTGTAGGGTCCCTTTGACAATATTTTTCTAAAGGGCTCAGCAAAAAGGGACATGTGGAGAGTGCTAAGGTAGGAGGGTGACAATTTAATTCTTTTTTTTTTTTTGTTTTTTGAAAAAAAATTGATTAACATTGTTGTTGTGGGGTTTATTGTGTTTCTTTAATTTAATTTAATTTTTTTATAAAAAAAATTGTAATTAATTGGGAGGCAAAACATGGTGGGGATTTCAAAGGTGTGGGGTTGTGTTTGTGTTGGGATGGATGACAAACAGTTAGCATTGTGTCAGGGATTTAGTGATGGTTAATGTCATGAATTGTTCATTCAAAAAAAAAAAGAATTTATTTCTTTTTTTCCCTTCTTTTTCATTTATTTATTTTTTAAATTTTATTCTATGTTTATTAATTTGTTTAGATATATTTAAAATGATAATCTAGATACTGTACTTTATTTTTTGTTTTGATGATCGGCTTGAATAGTCTTTTTCTTCAACCTTTTTCTCTTGTTCATATTTCCTTTATTTAATTATTTGAAATTTAAGATTCTTGACAAAAATAATATTGACAAATGATTGAAAGGGACTCATGGCAAATTTCTTTTTGCCATTAAATTTACAAATTTCATTGCAAAAAAAAAAAAAAACCTTTCAGATTCTTTTTTTTCAAAAATAAATGATTTGATTTTTTTTTCATATCGAGAAATTTATATGTTTTAACTATTTGTGTAAATGATTTTATTTTAAAAAATTTGAATGAAAATTAAAATTGAAAATAAAATTAAATAGATTGATAAAGTTCAAAGACTAGATCAATAATATGTGTAAAAAATGATCTAATATTTTAAAACGCTTTTGAATTGTTTAAAAAATTTAAATAATTTTTTTATTACATTTAATCAAAGTCTTATATTTTTTGAGCAAATAGACCTTTTTATGACTAATTGTCGAATAACCGTTATTAATGAAAATGTTATTTGTCATGTTTTATCCATATGACGTTAATATATGAAAAGTGAAAATTATCACATGATTATGTTCTCACGTCTCATCACCATCCATTACAATATATTGACATGCCATGTCACATAGCATGAACAATAATAAGTAATATTTTGATTAAAGATAGTTAGTCAACCATTAACTATAGAGACTTATTTGATAAAAAAACGTATTAGAGTTTTTCTGAACAATTTAAAATTTCTTTTAGATATTAAGTTAAAAATAACTAAAAATAATATTCATATAAAAGATTTCTTTTACAGTGATGAATGGTGAAAAATTTTAATAATATTATAGTTTTTTTTTTCCCTAAATTTTAGTGTATATATATGATTCTATTCGACAAGTGTTCATTTTTTTAGCTAAATTAATATCATTTTTCTATATATCTTACCTGTTTGACGAATTTATAGTTCTTAGAGTACTTCAATCCCTTTCTTCAATCAAACAAGTCAGTGTCTCCCCATTACAATCTCATCTGCAAAGCTGGCATGCATTAATATTTCTTCTTGCTCATTTTTATTGATATTGATTTTCAGACATATGTTTTGGTGACCTCCATTAAATGCCTTCCAAGTATCTTTCCTTTGACCTTCTATCTCTATCTCCCACATGATATCAGGCATTATGTCCCTCAACCGATCACATGTAATAGAAGTGGTGATATTTTGTTATAAACGAATAGTAAAGACACAATGGTGATAGTGTATGCAAATAATACGTATTTTCAATATTTTATTTTTTATTTAAGACATTTTCTGATGATGCAATAATAAGTTGAACATATGCAGATTGATTGACTTGGAGGCTGTTAAGTTTTCTTTTTTAAGATGTGATGTGAAATGTGAGAGGAAAATCTAAGAGAGAGAGAGTGAGAGAGATGTTTTTTTAGAAGATTTTTGACATAAGTGAAGGGAGCAGTAGGAGTGGAGCTGAGCTTGAGTAGCTTGCAAGTTCCACAATTGACTTACAAACTCTCGTGGTGTGCATGTGGCAATTTCAACCAAAAATAAATGGTGGGTTTGATAGATAAATGGGTCTAATTGATATCAGTTGAAACTTTAGGAATTAAATCAATAAATGTGTCCAATTCACTCTACGTATTAAGCATTGACTTGCTTCCTGCTTTGCAGTGGCTCGCATATGTTATGAGAGAAATTGTTGACATGCTTCCAGTTAGCAGGAAACGTACCCCAAAGCTGTTGATCAGGCTAATTCCAGCGGTTTCATCGTCATCCATATTGACAATAACCACACAGTTGAGATGCAACCATGGTGTTCTCTGGTTCTTTGTAGCTTGCCAGTTTCGGATACTTTTAGCAATGCTTCTGTTATACTAGGAAGCAAGGGAGATCTCCTGGGACATACCTGTTGAATAATCAACTCAAGATAATGATATCAGTGAAGTTACTGTTTTGGTCTCAAATGACAGTGTCAAGTAGTATAAGTTCTAATTATGAAACAGAAAGTTTAGTAGAAGAATTACAAATCTGTAGCCTTCCACTCTGAACTAGCAATATTTTGCCAGAAAAAAACTTGGCTGTAGGCACTTATCTCTTTGTCTCTTAGGCCATTAGCAAGATCTGCAGGAAGAGCATAGCCTCGGATGTTTCTGGGGGTTGCAGTGCAAAACTTTCCCTCAAATATCTCTAACAAAGGACAAGTCAGGGTAGCCAACCTTTGCATTTCTATTCTGAAGGGTCTCAATGTTGGTTACAGCTGGTTCAAGCCCTTGAACAGTTTAGTACACTAGCAAGGTTGCTATGAAGCCTTTCCCCTTTCGTTCAATGAAAAAAAAAAAGAAAAGAAAGAAAAACAAAGTGATGTTAGCCACAATATAATCTTCTTTTCCTGCTGAAAAACTTGACACCCTGATACCAATCACCACCAACTGCTTCAACCAATCATAATTAGGATGTTCAGTGTTCACAACTTCAACAGAGTGCTCTGCCATGTTTAGTAGTTTAATTTCAATTACTATACTTGAGCTGACATTGTGATGAGCAAGCTGATCAAACCCGTAAGGCTTATAGAGTGGTTTGATATAACCTAAGCTCTAAATGAATATAATGAACGACGACCTTGAATTAGAGTTAAAATCTTTCAAAAAATTTTAAACAAAATATAGTCATGCCGAAAAAGCTTTCAATTTAGTTATAGGAGAAGGCCTTCAGGACTTCAGGACTCAAGAAGCGACCAAAGCCACTGAAGCGAGCTTACTTTGACTTCAGGACTGTAATATATACCCTTCAAGGCCCATAATTGTTTTTTTTTTTTTTTTAAGGCAGTGTTTCATTGCATAGTTGTCTAGCAAGAGGAGACTTACAAAAGGTATTACACGCATGCCATGCATAAGCATAGCAGGCTACAAAAGAATAGAGGCCTGCTACGGCCAGAAGTTAAAAGTGCAGAAAAACAGAGCATGACAGCATTCTTAATTAGTCATCAGTGATACAATGATACGTACAGGGAAAACAAACAACCATGCATAAACCAGGGACGTCTAGGCACTCTCCCTCTGTTGGTTCTGAAAGTAAGCTCTGAAGTTTGAAACTTTTATCACCCCTGCCTTGGCCAATCCATCTGCTACAACTCAAGAAATTTCCTGGCCTGCTGGCAGTAGCGTATAATGGTCTCGTTAGCGTTATCTCCATGTTTCTGTCAGGAAGTCACTTGAAAATTCAGCCTTTCTGAACTTCAATTGAATAGCGTTTCTTTCTCCCTCTAGACTAAGAATTCCATATCAATTTCATTCAAATAGATTGAATTTTTCTTTAAAAGTTGATCAAATTAAGTTTCCCTTGTTTTTTCTTTACTGTTTTAAATGCTTGCTAAAATACTAGTAGTAAATATGAATACTATTTAAGTTCATGGAAAATGTTGGACTTCATTGATCTATACGTTCTGTTCTGCTTAGACAGTTGAGCAGTCTAAGTCAGTTCTTGCAAAAAGGAGAACGCTTTTCCTTCCTTTTTTTTTTTTTTTGAAAGGCAATATGAGATTTTCATTTCGTCAAATTTGAATACAAAACTACCATTGCAAGGTAGTAGAAAAGGCAGCTCATGAGGGACATATTCCCTACCAAAGTTGAGCTGTGTAGAATCAAGAAGAACAGAAAAAATATTGGATTTCGATAGAAAACCCAGCTTCCCTGTGCACTATATACCCAGAAGCATTCGACGTCCAGTGAAACCCAGAAAAAATCAGCTCCCTAGAAAACCAAAAAGTCAGGTAAAGCTGTGCTACCATCCAATGAAAAACCGGCATCCATTAGTCTATACATTCGCAGCCAAAAGAACCTTCTTACAACTTTCCCTCTTGAATCACGATGGAGAGCCTCCATTATCATCCGCTACAAACTCCAGAGCAGCATAGAGCACATCTCCGGTTGCCCATAGGATGATTCTGTCAACAATCACAAAGTCATCCCATCACAACCAGATACCAGTAACCGCTTCTCAAGTCTCCTTTGATTGCAGTCATTCCTTTCCTTCACAATCCTGTCCAACCTAATCTTTGCCATGCTCCTTACAGATTCATGAAGGGTCACCTACTAACAGTAGACAACCAGCTCCATTCAAGCTACGATAATCCTCAGCAGGAGCCCCAAAGAACTGTATCTGCTTCATTATTTTTGAAGATTTGATAAATCTGGAAATATGAAGAACAGGGATGAAAGAGAGCCAGAAAGCATAATCGAATGAGAGGAAAGAGAAAAATATTGGGTCAGCACAAAAACGGTGTGCACAGCCACTTTCATAGACTCAGTAACGAACTTTATATACATGATGGAGGAAAGAGAAAAAAAAAAAAGGCCAACTGGTTAAGCAACCACCTGGCATTCCAACCTTGGGAATGGTGAGATATTTCTTGTCACCAGTCATTTCTCAACTATTCAAATGATGTAGTTTTGGAAGAAATACTATGAATTGAGACGTGAATTCTAGCATGTGGGAAAAGTAAATAATCACAACATATGAACAAAGTGAAAGAAAAGTCAAACAAGCTAAAGACACCAAATAACATAGATAAAGAAATAAAACGGCAGCTAAAGTCCTCTTCCATTTGAACTTATCGAGATTCATCACCTCTGTGGCTGCAAAATAAAGCACCAAATTTCAACGCACCTCTTTGGTGTTGATTTTGCAGATTCCCAGTAAAGCTCTCAGTATAAGAAATTTATCTTTGTTCACACACTTAGTAAAAATATCAGCTACCTGATCATTTGTTCCTTAGTAAATAACAGTAATCTCATTATCTTTTTCTGCATCTCTGATAAAGTGAAATTTCACCTTAATGTGTTTTGTCCTTCTATAATGAACTGGATTTTTAACAATGAAAATAGCTGATTTGTTATCAATCATTAATGGAGTTCCTGTCTTCTGCTCAAATCCCAAATCTCACAAAATCTTCTTGATCCATATAACTTGGTTTGCAACAGCTGCAGTTGAGATGTACTCTGCTTCAGCTGAGGATTGAGCCATCACCTCTTGTTTCTTAGAGTTCCATGAGAAAATTGCACTACCAAAAGAGAAATAGTAGCCTCTTGTACTCCTTGAATCATCTAAACTTCCAGCTCAATCACTATCACAATAGCCAATCAGATTTCTATTACCCTTCTTTTCAAACTTCAGACCATAATTAATTGTTCCTTTAATATATCTTAGGACTCTCTTATCAATAGAAAAATGAATCTGGGATGGTTTCTGCTTAAACCTGGACAGTAGGCTAGCTAGATACATTAAATCAGGTCTTGAAGCAGTTAAATACAATAAACTACCAATAATACTTTTGTAGTTAGAAGTTGCAGCCTTAAGAGCTCCATCATCCTTACTTAATTTGCAATTAGAAGCAAGAGGTGTCTTTACTGCTTTACTGTTCTCCATATGAAACCTTTTTAACAACTCAGTAGCATATTTGCCTTGATAAATGCAGATAAACTCTAAGTGTTGTATGAACTGCATACCTAGAAAATACTACATTTCACCCAAATCTGTCATTTCAAATTCTGCCATCAACTTATTCTTGCATTCTGTCACAATACTATCATCCAAATCAGTTTTCAGAAGATCATCAACATATAAAAAGATTATAACCACAACTGTCTCAACTGATTTGTGTACATACAATGTAGGTTCATTTGGAGTTCTAACAAAACCTTTTGTAATAAGAAATGCATCAATTCGATCATACCAGGCTCTTGGAGCCTGCTTCAAACCATACAATGCATTTCAAGTTTGCATGCCTTTCCTTCAATACTTGGTTTGATGAAACCTTTAAGCTGTTGGATGTATATATCCTCAGGCAGATAGCCATTCAAAAAAGCTGATTTAACATCCAGATAAAAGATTTTTCATCCTTTTTGAGCAGCTAAGGCAGAGATCAATCTTATCGTATCAAGTCTTGCTACTGGAGCAAAAGTCTCACAGTAGTCAATACCATCAATTTATGAGTACCCTTCCACTACTAGTCTAGCTTTAAACTTGTTGACGGTACCATCTGCATTGATCTTGGTTTTGTAGATCCACTTGACACCTATGATGTGTTGATCTGCTGGCTTATCCACCAATATCCAAGTGCCATTTTTTTCTATCATCTGCATTTCTTGCTCCGTAGCTTTTAACCTTCTAGTATCTTTTGTTGCTTCATAGTAACAGGTAGGTTCTACAACCACCACATTACATCTTGCATATATGTTCTGCAAAGATCTGGTACCCCTACTGTTGGATGTTCTGCTTCTATATCCTCATCACTGTTAATCTTACACTGCTCATCCCCTGATGTTTGACTAGAACTACCAAAACTCTCAACAACCAGCTTATCCCAGTTCCACCATGATTGTTCATCAAACTTGATGTCTCTGCTAACAAAAATCTGTTTTGTCTCAATATTATAAAGCTTATAGCCTTTAGTAATGTCACTATAGCCTATAAATATTGCCAGAATGCTTTTCTCATCAAGCTTAGTTCTTCTGTTACTTGTGTTTTAGCATAACAAACGTTGCCAAATACCTTGATATGCAGAACACTTGTTTATAACCAAACCAAGCCTCATAGGTTGTCTTGTTCTCCAACACTCTTATCTGTGATCTGTTTAGTAGATAATTTGTAATACTTGCAGCTTCAGCCCAGAAGGATTTTGGCAATTTTTTCTGGTAGCGTAAGCACCTTGCCATTTTTTATAATAGTTCTGTTCCTCCTTTCAGCTACCCCATTCTGTTGAGGACTATAGGGTACAGTTAACTGATGTATTACTCCAACTTGAGATAAGAACTTTTCAAACTCAAAGGCAGTGAATTCTTTTCCATTATCACTCCTCAATATTTTAATGGACTTAGATACTAAATTCTCAACCTGTTTCTTGAACTTCACAAAACAAGGCAAAGCTTCTGACTTAAATTTCAAAAACGAAATCCAACTGTACCTGGTAACATCAATGAATAGCAAAAAATATCTACTTCCTCCTAAAGAAGGAATTTTCATAGGTCCTCCCAAATCAGTGTGAATTAGCTGCAATTTCTCTGTTGCTTTCCATTTCCTTTCCTTTGGAAATGAAGCTTACTTTGCTTCCCATATTGATAGATTCCACACATTGTTATAGGCTTGGTTATCCTTGGTAGACCCTCTACTAACTCTTGTGATGACATCTTCTATAATGAATTATAATTAATGTGCCCTAACCTCCTGTGCCGTAACTCAGAATCAACAACTGAACTGACAATAGATTTGTGTTTAGTATGCTTCCAGTCAATTAGATAGCATTTGTTTTTCATTTTTACTGTCAACACTTCATCTCCTTTAGGATCAAAAATAGTACAAAATCTGTCTTTAAACAACAAAGCATAATGGCTTTTTATGAGTTGACCAACACTTAGGAGGTTCTGATTAACATGTGGAACCAAATAAACATTGGTTATATACTTATAACCTGAGTCAATCTCCACAGCTACAGTTCCTGTACCAACTATCTCCAGAAATACCCCATTACCAATCTCAACCTTAGCTTTAAAGCTTCTATCTAAAGTTGTAAATTGGCTCTCATCACTAGTCATGTGATTCGAGCAGCCACTATTAATCAATCAGACTTTTTTCCTAGCTAATTCATCAACCATCCTTGTCGTAAACAACACTTCATCAAACTCTTCCACATGTTCAACCACTGTAGGCTTCCCTTTTGAGCTTGAACCCTTATTCTTGCATGCTCTCTCCACATGACCAAGTTGGTTACAGGCTCTACACTTAACATTAGGCCTGTACCAACAATACTTGGCTAAGTGAGTAGTCTTTTTGCAGTGTGTGCAGAGTTGGTATTTTTGTTTCTGTTTTTCAGGTTTACTGTCAAAATTTTTCTTCTCTTTATCCTTCCTATCTGACTCACTTCTCTTAGAACTATTATTGCCTAGCTTAAGATTTCTGGTCCTAGCCACCAAAGCACTATCAGTATAGTCTTCCTCTTTAAAAGCCTTTCTCTGTTCCTGAGCTTCTAAAGCATTGATAAACTCACTTAGAGTAAGTCTAGGAATATCTCTTGACTCTTCTATGGAAGAAATCTTGTTATCAAACCTTTCTGGCAAACTGACTAATACCTTGTTAACAATACGTTTTTCAGTTAACTCTTCCCCCAAAAGTCTAAGCTGATTTACCAACTTCATGAGTTTTTCTAGAAAACTATTGAATAGTCTCTTCTTTTTTTATTCTCAACATCTCAAATTCCCTTTGAAGATTCAAAGCTTGCATCTGCCTTGTTCTCTCACTACCCTGAAACTCATTTCTCAACAAATCCCATAACTCCTTAGGTCTATCAGTATGCATAATCCTAGCAAACATAGTTTCTGAAATAGCTGAGTGTAAAGAAGACAGTGTTTTATACCTTTTGGCAACTTCCTCATAGAGCTGCTTGATCTGAGCAATAGTTGGATTCGCATGCCTCATTGCTGGTGGCTCTCCTCCTGTTTCAACCACATCCCACAAATCAAAAACTTTGAGGTATGCCCTTATTTTGACTGCCCAATATTAATAGTTCTCCCTAGCGAATGGTGGAGGAGCTGGTGTGTTGAAACCAGCTAATGCCATGAAAAAATGGTAAAAGGGTACACAGTAATCTAGCAAGAAAGTTCACAAAAAATAATGAGTTAGTCCCTTAAGATCTTTAGGATTGCTTTGATACCATTTTGAAGATTTGATAAATCTGAAAATATGAAGAACAGGGATGAAAGAGAGCCAGAGGGCATAATCGAATGAGAGGAAAGAAAAAAATATTGGGTCAGCACAAACGGTGTGCATAGCCACTTTCATATACTCAATAATCAACTTTATATACATGATGGAGGAAAGAGAAAAAAAAAAAAAAAGAGCCAGCTGGTTAAGCAACCACCTGGCATTCCAACCTTCTAGGTGCTGTGGGAATGGTGAGATATTTCCTCCCACCAGTCATTTCTCAACTAGTCAATCGATGTAGTTTTGGAAGAAACACAATGAATTGAGACGTGAATTCTAGCATGTGGGGCAAGTAAATAATCACAGCAGATGGACAAAGTGAAAGAGAAGTCAAACAAGCTAAAGACACCAAATGACACAGATAAAGAAATAAAACCGCAGCTAAAGTCTTCTTCTATTTGAACTTATCGAGATTCATCACCTCTGTGGCTGCAAAAAAAAGCACCAGATTTCAACAATTATCCACCCACCGTCCTACTCACACTTGTGGGATATTAAAATTTTGCAAACATTCCAGATTACGTACACCCGCTAAAAAACCACCAAAAGCCAACCTGCCACCGCTTCAAGCATTCGCTGCAGGGGAAGGAAAAACACCAGAGCCTTTAGACTCATTAAAAATTAAAACTTCAATAACCAAGTCATCTCCAGTAACCAGATCAATAGCAATGTTGATATTACAATCTTGACTAGTAGGTGGCTTTGTCATTACTCATCACTTAACTTTCTTCCTTCCTTCAACAAGCTGTTGATTGGCTCCCAATTCTTCTTCTTCTTCTTCACCTGCTGGAATCACTAAATTGTCAACATCAATACTCCGTTTTCATGCGAGGAAACTTGTTAGAGGTTGGATCATGTTGATGTTACCCGGTCTACTTAGGCCTAACTCTCTTTTCAACCATGAAAAAAAATTCATTAATTACTTGAGCTAGACTGCTAAAGACCATGAAAACTTGCAAGTAATTTTAAGCCTTTCACTCTTGGTCAAGATTTCTGCCAAGTCTCCCATTCTAATCAAAACTATGTCTAAAGGCATATGCAGACAGCTTTATTAGCATCAACAGCTTTTTCTCATGTCGTAAGAATTACAAAAGAAAAAAAAAAAAACCATGGTTCCCAGACATTTCCTACTCCTTTTCTTCATCCTCTTTGGTTTCTCTTGTTTCCAAGCTCAAGCCCGCTTCATCACCGGCCGTCCATCCCCAACGGATCTCGTATCCGATGGAATCTCCACCGTTAAATCTCCACCTTACCTCCTCCTCCTCAAGCCGCTGGCTTCGGCGGAGGTATCCTGTGAGCAGACTTACGGGTTCTTACCCTGCAGCACCACGGCGCTCGGGAACTTGTTTTTGATCCTTGTTTATGGATACCTCATGTATTTAGCTGCTACTTACTTGTCCAATGGAAGTGAGGTTTTGCATGTGATCCGCGGTCCCGGGATTGTTGGAGGATTGTCCTTGCCTCCGCTTGGAGCTCTGCCCAATGCAATGCTTATTCTTGGTAACATTTAAATTTTTTCTTTTTCTTTTTTTTGCAACTTTTTTATTGTGTTGTTTGGTTGGTGAGATTATGTGTTAATGCTCTGATTTATGAAGAGACAATTAAGTCCTAGTCATCCCCTGTTTGGTTGATCAGAAAATAGATTAGAAAGACCGAAAACGTGAAAATTTTGATTTATATTGAGATTATTCATTTTGGGGTTAACAGAGTTACCGTCTACTACCCATTGTAGTCCATTTCTTGATCATGATGTCAGTACTCAACTTCAAGCTCGTAGAGTTGATTTTGGAAAATTTTAATTGCTTCATTCTTTTAACAACTAAATGATTTGAAGTTCTAAATAATATATGAATTGCATATTTTAGCTGAAATGTTTTTACTCTTCTATTGAAGCCGCAGGGGCGGAGCGTCCCTTTGTAATATGGGGGGGTGGGCCTATTTTTAATGATTTTTTAAAATAATTTGTTATTAAATAATTAATATAATTAAAAAATAATAAAATGATCTTAAAAGCTCATTCAATTTTACTCAAATTTTTAATTTTTTAAATTTCTCCACTCATCTTTTCCTTTTTTTTTATCCTTGTATAGTGAAATTATAAAAAAATAAAAATTTTATTTAATTTTTTCTATTTATATTTATTTATTTTTTAATTATATTCNTTTTTTTTTTTAAATTTTTATGAATCATCAACTATATTCTTTTTTTTTTGTTATATATGTTATATCTCCTACTTGTCATGGTTTCTTTTTACTTTTATATGAATTTTATTTTTAATGATTTTAATTTTAAAAATTTAAAAAATTATTGTATATATAATTCTCAAATATAAATTCTAGTATTGCATTATTGGTTGTTGTTCAAATTTTCACTAATATTTTTTTTATTAATCCTAATTATATAAGAAAAAAAATTATCTTGAGTATATGTTTTTAATGTACTTTACATTTTATATTTAGTTGAAAGAAAATTATCTTGAGTATAAAAAAATTATTAATTTCTATATATCATTTTAACTATTTATAGTTTATGTATTATAGTTTAATATTTAGTATTACAAACTTAAATATAATAAAATAAGAATATTAGATGTTGATTACATTAATTTTTTAGTCGTTTATATTGAAAATGACAAGACTTCAAAACAAAATGGATGATAAGTTTCTTACAAATAATTTAATTATTTATATTAAAAAAGATATTACCATCGTTGAACAAAACTTTCATAGAACACTATTTATAAGTTTTTTTTTTATTTCTTTTGATTTACATATTATTTAAAATTATTATTTATTATAAATCTTTTGATTATTAATAGTTAAGTTTAATATATTAACTTTAAAAATTTTTTACTTTTATTCTTCTTAACCTTTGGCTCTCCCAATAAAAATTAGCTAGCTCCGCCCGGATTGAAGGTTTTCTTTGTTATGGTTTACCTGACAAATATATAATATGCTTTTTTAAAATAATATATATGAATTTGTTTTTTTTTTTTACTCCCCTTCTCTTTTGTTCTGATTGCATGAGCAACGTTCGAAAGTTATCATGCCACAGTATCTGGCCTCGTGTACTTAATGGTTATGGTTTTACGTCTAGAACACATTTAATTGGTTTTCTTTTCTTCCCAGTATCTGGACTTTCTGGAGCCACAGAAACTGCACAAAGTCAGGTTTCTGTCGGGATGGGGATGCTAGCTGGGTCAACTATCATGTTTCTCACCGTGGTATGGGGATCCTGTGTCGCTGTTGGAAGGTGTGATCTTCGTGATTCAGTTGCAGTAGATGGAACAATTACAAAAGGATTTAGCCTAACAGGTGTGCGACTCTTCTCAACATTATGCTCAGCTAGTTAGCTATGAGGGGTTGATGAGTTGTTTTACCAAGTATCATACAGTGGCCAAGAACATATGACTTGAGTTCTCACCTTTTCTTTCATCGAAACTTCCCTTGGATTTAATAGTGACAACTGCTGCAAGAAGAAAACCTTGAGAATGGACAAATGCCCTTTTACTGTAGTCAGTTCTAGTATCAATGGTTTCTTTTTCTATTACTATGTATTATTATCAGCTTGTCATGTTATATCTTCATAACCTTAAATTATTAAGTGGGGAAGGGATGCTTTCTTTTAAGGTCTGAAGTTTCCATTGTAGTCAACATAACTTCAGAAGTTGGGCTGGAATACTGGGGATGAGTCTAACCTTCTGTGACGGCTCATTGCCTAAGTGCATGAGTACACGTGGTATCTTTGTTTGAGCTAGTCTCTTAAGATGTGATTATTGTTTTTAGGTCGATCCCTAATCCAAAAGCTTTTCTTTTTCTAGTTGCCCCTAATGCAAATGTTTGTCCAATGTTGCAGAGACTGGTGTCAGTACTGATATTTGGACTTGCTATGCTGCAAGGATAATGGCTATGTCGGTTATCCCATTCATTATTGTTCAAGTATCACAAATTCTCAATTCAACTTTAGGAAGACGATTAGCAGTTTTGATTGCTCTTATCGTATCACTCTCACTGCTGGTTTCTTATTGCTTTTATCAGGTAATAATATTTTCCATGAAGGAATTCGATCATCATGTGTTCCAATATTTGTTTTTCTTTAAATATTATTTCAACAGTTTTTTAGACTCTCTTTACAACTTAAAAAGCTATCTCTTTACAACTTTATTGTAAACGTTAGCAGATGTGTGAAAATGAATTATTTTCTGCTTTCATTGGACCATCTGGAAAAGCACAACCTGTATTCTTTACAACTTAAGCTTTTGAGTAATTGTTTAGACCGAATCATGGTTAAGGTTTTTGGTAAAGCTTGTTGTTTTTTGAGTAAAGGTAGGATCAACACAGCATATTAAAGAACAAGCAGGAAGAACAGAGTAAGTGGAAAAGTATTTTTTTCTAAATAATAGGCTGCTAGTTCTGATATGTGTTGACTCAGTAAATATACATAGTAAAGACTTAACAAGCAAGCAAGGGAGGAGCCTCTTTATGCATGACTCTCCAAAAGTTTTAAATTTTTTTTTGATATTATTAAAATTTTTAATTTTTTTTATAAATTCTCTTAATGATCCCTCCAAAATAATTTTTTATTTAATAATTAATGTAAATAAGGAATAACAAAATGATTTTATATGTTTGACTCAATTTTAAAGTTCTTTTATTTTTTTAATTTATATTGTTATTTTTGTTATTTTTATTTTATTTACTTATATATTCTAAATCTCTATAAATTTTCTTTCACAAATTTTCACAAACCATCAACCGTATTTTTTTTTTTTGTTATAACTTATGTGGGTTCTATCTTTTACTTGCCATGTTCTTCTTTATTTGGTTATGTAGATTTTATTTTCTATAAGTTGAATCTTTAAAAATTAATAAATTATTTTATAATTCTCAACTATAAGTTGCGGTGTTGTACTATTACTTAAAATTTCATAAATGTCTCATTTTTTATTCAAAATAACCAATGCTTTTTGGTATGTATGTTGCAAACTTTAAGTAATAAAGATATACATACCAATTGACAAAATGAAATAATTGTATTTTTTTAATATTATTTTATTTATTATATATAATTTTAATGACCCACAAAATAATTTTTTATTTAATAATTATTTTTATTCCTCATATTGTTTGATCAAATTATAGTCAGCATATTACTAGTTATGCCCAGCAAGTAAGTTTTAACTTAATATGTTAAACCTATCAAATTTAAAAAAAAATAAAAATGAGTCTACTAATCTAAACTTACTAAGTTTTAATATAAATCTAAGTTTATTATAACATATTATATTTTAACAATCTAACCAAATAACTTATCATAACATGGTATATCTTAATAGTTTAATCCAATAACTTAATATATTAATTAACAATTTAAGAGGCAAATAGAAAATAAGAGGAACGCTTCCTCATAAAGATACCCATTTTGTGTAGAACACACAATATAAAAAAGTAATTTATTTGAGTTTGAAAAATTATTCTCTTCTATTCTTGCGTGTAGAGAGTGAGAGAGACTCATTTCATAATTCCTTTCAGTCATATATATATGACACTATCATTATTGTTAATGTGTATTTTTTTATATGTCCAATGTCTTATGAATTTTATTTAATCTTTTATATGAGTGAGAATTGAATTATACATAAATTTTTCTTTAACTGTTTAGTATCTTATTTTGTTTGGCCCCCTCATCTCATCTAAAAATACTCTAGCTTCGTCCCTGCAAGCAAGCTTTGAATAGTAGCTAGGCATAAGATTACATGCTAATCATTACATAAGCCATTCACTGGGCATAGCTGTCATAAACTTTACAACAAGAAGTTGTCATAATTCAAAACTAAGTATAGACCTTTGGTTAATAACATGTCTTGAGAAAGTCTTCAATGTAAGTCTTAATTCAACACTTCTCCCTAAGACTTGTTCTGTAAACCCCAAGCATAGATCTCAACTGCTCAAACCTAGTCTTAGGTAAAGCCTTGGTGAATATATTTGCAACCTGCATATTAGAAGTGCAGCAGCTGAACTTGACATCACCATTTTTTTCATCTTCTCCTATGGTATGAAGCTTGACCTTGATATGTTTGGTTTTGCCATTATTGATTGGATTTTTCACAATTGCTATTATTGATTTGTTGTCAACAAACAACTCTGTAGCATCATTTTGATCAAAATTCAAATCACCAAGTAACTTTCTAAGCCAAATGGCCTGGTTAGTGGCTATAGCAACAGCAATATACTCTGCTTCAACAGTAGATTGCTCCACAACTTCCTGTTTTTTTGAATTCCAGCTGAACATGGCATTTCCAAGCTGACAAGCATAGCTTAAAGTGTTCTTAGAGTTTTCAACACTGCTAGCCCAATCACTTATGCTAAAACCAATGAGTTTTATGTCATTTACATGTTTGAAATATAGACCAAGGTCTAAAGTTCCCTTCAAGTATCTCAAAATCCTTCTTGTTGCTGCAAAGTGCTTAACAATAGGATTTTGCATAAACTTGGGTAGAAAACTCACAAAAACATGATATTTAGCTTGGAACCATATGATATATAGTAAACTACCTACCAAACTTCTATAATAAGAAGGATCAAATAGCTTTGGGGAGTTAGTTGCAGCAAACTTTTCATTGACCACCAAAGGAAAGTTTACTGCCTTACATTGGCTCATGTTAAACTTTTTACGTACTTTAATAACATACCTTTTTTAAGATAAAAAGATACCATTAGCATTTTGATCAAGTTGAAACCTGAGAAAATACTTCATTTCTCCCATACCAGACATCTCAAACTCTGATTCATTGTAACTTTGAATCTGTTCAGAAATTCTCTATTAGAACTTGTTACAAATAGGACATCGACGGAAAGGGAAACTATGACTTTTACTTGGTCATCGACCTTGTAAACATACAATGTGGGCTCATTTGGACTTCTCATAAACCCTTTACTGGTCAAATATGAATCAATCTTGATGTACCATGCTCTAGGGGCTTGTTTGAGTCCATACAAGGCCTTGTGCAGCTTATAAACCATGTTATGCTTACTTTTAGCCTCGTAACCTTTAAGTTGGTCTACATATATATCTTCTTGTAGAAAATCATTTAGAAAAGCTAATTTGATGTCCAAATGCAAAATTAGCCAACCTAAACTTGTAGTTAAGGCAATTAACATTTTGATTGTCTCAAACCTTGCAACTAGTGCAAAGGTTTCACCAAAATCCACTTTAGTTAGTTGAGAGCATCCTTTCACTACTAACCTAGCTTTATACTTGTTGACAGAACCATCAAGGTTGAATTTGGTTCTGAAAATCCACTTGACTCCTATGACATGCATAGTGTCAGTTCTTTCCATCAGAAACCAGGTACTATTCTTGTTGATTATATTCACTTCTTCATCCATAGTGGCTTTCCAATGAGTTGAATTATGAGCTTCTGCTGGTTAGATCAACAATAGCCACATTACACATATTATAAATGTCATGCAATGTCCTGACACCTTTTACAAGTATCTTAGTGTCATTAAGATCTTCTTAAGCCTTTGGAATAACATTAAGTAAGGAATCTGAATTGAGTAATCTGTTTTCAGAGTCATCAATATCATTTGAGTCCTAATTCTAGTGAGCTTTTTCATTGAGCTTAGCATCTCTAACTATTTGCACCTTATTGGTCTTCACATTGTATACCCTATACCACTTGGACTGCATGTTGTAGCCTATGAGAACTCTCAGCTATAATCTTGGCTATAATTTATCTCTCTTTGTTGCTGGTACATGAATGTAACAGACACAACCAAAGGTTATAAGGTGGCTCACAGAAGGCTTGATATTGTGCAAAGCTTTATAAGCTATCATGCTGTTTAAGGCCCTTGTTGGTAATGAATGTTGCAAGTAAATAGTAGTATTAGCTGCTTTTGCCCAAAAATGCTTAGGCATTGATTTTTCAAATGACAAGCACCTAACCATGTTTAACAATGTTCTATTCTTTCTTTCACATGTTCCATTTTGTTGGGGAGAATAGAAAATGGTAAACTGAAGCTTAATGCCTGCAACAGCTAAGAACTCATCAAACTCAACAGACAAGTACTCCCTACCATTGTCTGTTTTAAAGTTTTTAATCTTGCAACCTAATTCAAGCTCAACTTGTGCCTTGAACTTCTTAAACAATGAGAAAACTTCTGACTTGAACTTAATGAAGAAAATCCATGTCATTCTAAAGTAATCATCAGTGAATAAAAGAAAATATTTACTGCCATTTAGTGATTCAACACTCATTGGACCACACATATCTAAATGTACACATCGAGCCTTTCCACATCTCTCCTGGTGCTTCTTAAAGGGAATGGCATCCTGGTTTTCTTGCCTAATTGACAAACTTTACAGATATCAATGTGTTCACGTATGGAGGGTATTTTTGTCACTAAATTGTCAAAATTCAACAACTTCATTATTCAGTAGTTACAGTGTCTAAATCTTTTATACCACATTTAGACACATCATAATTAGCCTTTTCAACTGCACTAAGGCTTAAGTGTTGCATTTCTAAAGGAAAACATATGTTTCTCATCTTCATTGTCATTAAAACACTACCAAAAGGCTTAAATATGGTGCATGCCTTGTTCTTGAACAACAAAATGTAGTCATTATCAATCATTTGACCTACACTAAGTAAATTCTGACTAGCCTTAGGTGCCAAATAAACATCAAAGACATACCTAGTTCCAGCTGGTGTTGTGCTAGCAACTGTGCCTTACCCAATAGCATTCAAGTAATCAACATTTCCAGTTTCGATCTTAGCACAAAGACCTTGTTCAATGGAAGTAAACAAGGATGAATTTGGTGTTAAGTGATTTAAGCAGCCACTAATTATTAACCAAGTATGATCTAACTTTCTTATTTTGCCTTTGAATGCCATGAACAATAGTTCTTCAACAGACTCCACGTCTTCTAAGACTTGAGCTTGCTGATTTGACACATTGTTCTTGCATATTTTTTTTACATGACCAAGCTAATTACACTTCATGCACTTAACATTTGGCCTAAACCAATAATATTTTTCAGCATGGTTAATCTTTTTGCATAAGAACACACTGTATTTCTGGTGTTCTTATCTTATTGCTTCTAGTTTGTAGCAGCATCCTTCTCTATGTCTTTTCTCACTTGGAGACCTTCTACTATTGTTGTGAAGGAAATTCTTGTCTTTGAATCTTGCTTGCAAAGCTGTCTTAGTATGCTCATTAAGCTTGATCTTTCTCTTTGCTTCTGAGGTTTGTAGAGCATTAACCAGCTCTTACAAGGACATCATCGTGAGGTCTTTTGATTCTTTAAGAGCTACAATTTTTGACTCAAAACTTTTAGGAACTCTTACTAACACCTTTTCCATAATTCTAGCATCTGAAAACTTAACTCCCAAAAGCCTCACTTGATTGACAATCTTCATCAACTTGTCCACATAGTCTTTCAATGTCTCATTATCCTTTATCTTTAACACTTCAAATTGTCTCATTAGGTTCAAAGTCTACATCTTTCTAGTTCTGTCAAACCTTTAGAACTCCTCCTTGAGCTTATCCCAAGCTTTCTTAACTATTTCACAAGGCATTATTCTTGTGAATATTACATATACCACAACAGTGTGAAAGTACGACAGGACTTTATATCTCTTAGCCACTTCTTCACTATGTTGTTTCATTTGATTTATGATGGGGTTGGCTCTTAGCTTAGGAGGCTTTCTTCCTTATTCAACTGCCTCCCAAAACTCAAAGGCTTTAAGGAAAGCTTTCATTTCAACTACCCAAACAACATTTCACCATTGAAATCTAGTGGTGAAAAAAATGAAGTGTTGCCATTTGAAGCCATGTTCTGATGAAGTGAGGGTTGCTTAGTTTTCTTGTGAAGGTTGTAAAGGCTTGCAATCATGCCTCTAAGACCATGAAAGCTCTGATACCATTGTTTTTTTTTTTTTTTTGAGTAACGGTAGAATCAACACAACATATTAAAGAACAAGCATAAAGAACATAGTAAGTGAAAAGTAAATTTTTTCTTAACAATAGGCTGCTAGTTCTTATATGCATTGACTTAGTAAATATGCATAGCAAAAACTTAACAAGCAAGTTTTGAACAGTAATTGGGCACAAGATTATATGCTAATCATTACATAAGTCATTCACTAGACATAGCTGTTATAAACTTGACAGTAAGCAGCTATCATAATTTCAAACTAAGTATAGACCTTTGGTTAATAACATGTCTTGAGAGGGTCTTCGATGCAAGTCTTAATTTAACAAATCTTGGATCATGAATTCATGATCCATATCTATTGCACTATGGATACAATGAGTTTCAATTGATCAGAGCATATCGATTCGAACCAACTAGGTTGGTGAAAATGTAGTTCTCTAAAGTGGAATGCTGTCAAATTGCTGTCAGTTCTCTACTGGCAAGGTGAAGGTTTGTTTTTGTGTGGCTGCGGGATGGATGTGTCCTAGTTTCCTGGTGGAAAAATCCTTTGGGTGCTGCTTAACAGTAATTGGGAAGGACAGATGGAGAGGTTGAAACAGGAGCTTCGTATTCTCGTGGTGATTCAATTACTGGTAATTAATATGTAGAGATTGCAGTTACTAGTAATCAGTATATAGAAATTTCGTTTCACCTTTATTTTAATGAACGGATTTAGCTGCTAGTATTTTTGTAATAAGGATTCTCACTGTGGTGGGTCTATTATTTCCTTTTGGTTAATCTGAGCTTAAGAATGCGACGGATAGCTAGCTACTCTTACACCATTTGTGTTCTTCTTAACATTATGCGTGAATGCTATAACCTAGGAAAAGTAAATGGAACTGAAAATAGTTGTTTTTTTTTGTCTACCAAGACCTGAAATTCCCTCTAGCATAATGCATTAAAGGTTTGAATATGCTGTATTGATTGGTCAATATAGTTAATATTATTACCATATGCTGTATTGATTGGTCAATATAGTTAATATTATTACCATGACTAGTATATTTTCTGCTAGTATGAACCTGAAATCTATGGATAAAAGCGATTCAACAGAAAATGTGAGCCCAAAGTGCTTTAGAATTACATTATTGGGTAGTCACTTAGTTCTGTTAAAAGTTGTTTGCATTATAACTTGTAAAATTGAGCTTCCTTATGTAGGTAAAGGAATTTATTCATAATGATTATGGGATCTCAATTTTCATCAATGACAAACCCAGTCATGAACAAGAAAATAAAATCTGAAAATTATGTTCTATTGCATGGTTGAAATGTGTTATCCGGTAGTGAAGTCTTATGTCTGCCGAGCTGTTGGTAGACTTTTCATTGCATGTCTTTAGTTGTCTAGATGTTGAATGTGGGGTTTGGAATCTTTTAATAGTAAAGTGTGGTTGTTCTGTCTAATACTGTCCTGAATAATCAGCTGAACTTTTTCTTTAAATATATTGATATTAGCTTCATGAAATGTTTGTTCCTCCGATAGCCGACTTTCTTTTGATGTGTGTGTGTGTATATATATATATATATATTATATTTTGCAGGTCTTTCAGCCTAGGGTCCAGAGAAGGCGACTTGCTTTTGCAAAGCATAAACATTTCATATCAGGAATCTTAAAACACTTGGAAAAGACTGCTTTAGGAAAACTTCTTGATGACAACGGTGATCCTAACACAGAAATGATAAGAGAGTCAGTTTTGAATTTTGACGATCAAGAAACACTTGGTTCTTCTGCTGGTGCTTGTTTGCCACTTTTCAAGTATTCTAACATTTGCTACTCTCTAAACAACATCTGACAGGTTGTTTGAGACAATTGACGAGAATCATGATGGTAGTCTTTCAACTTCTGAACTGAAAGCATTTATTATAGGAATCCGTTTTGAAGAGATAGACTTGGATAAGGATGATGCTCTGAGAAAAGTGATGGCAGATTTCGATATCTCCCTTGACTCTCTTGTTCAAGAGGGGGAGTTTGTAAGAGGTATTGAAAAATGGATTATTGAGGCAAAGCGAACCGGTGGTACTTATCTTGAACCTAATAACGGAACTTTTAAGTTTATTGACCATTTTCACAAGGTATGTTGAGCATTGATGACTTCTCCAGAGATTATATAACTTACACAGGCTGACTTCTTTGGATTATTGTGCAGCAAGCCAAGAGAGAACATGATTTGTTGGGGTCGGAGGAACAAACTGATGAGGTTGTTGAGGATGTTGAAAACCCTGGATGGACCTCCTTAAAAGCAGTACTAATGTTACTGCTGGGTACCCTTATTGCAGCTGCATTCGCAGATCCACTGGTAGACGCAGTTGATAATTTTTCTATTGCAACAAGTATTCCATCTTTCTTCATTTCATTCGTTGCATTGCCATTGGCTAGCAACTCTAGCAAAGCTGTACCAGCCATTATCTTTGCTAGCCGCAAGAAGAAGAGGACTGCATCATTAACATTTTCTGAGGTTTGTTTCTTGTTACTCCACCTATTTGTTGAGTAAAATCGAAGATCATCCGGCTGATTATCTGGCTAGTATATAAATTCTCATCTCCAAGTTCCTTGATGCAGCTTTATGCGACAGTAACTATGAATAACGTCCTCTGTCTGTCAGTTTTCTTGGCACTTGTTTACGCCAGGGGATTGACATGGGATTTCTCATCTGAAGTGCTGGTTATTCTTATTGTTTGCATCGTGATGGGTGCCTTTGCCAGTTTCCGCACCACTTTCCCGCTTTGGACATGTTCGGTTGCTTTCCTCCTTTATCCATTTTCTTTGGCGCTCGTTTATGTTCTTGTTTATGTCTTCGGTTGGTCATAGGTTCATGAATGTGGTGAATAGTGTTACATAGTTTATTAATGTTGGATTTATTAATGAAAAGTGATGATTAAAGAGTTATAAATAATTATTCTATTAAAATATAACTTTTTGATAGTTGTATTATTAAAAATTATTAAATATAATTTTTTAATAGTTGTATTATGAAAGTAAATAACTATTTAAAGAATTATATTATGAAAGGAAATAAATCTTTTTATTGCATTTAAACATTTGGCTCATTGGTCGATGCATGATCCCATACTTAAATAGTAAGATTCGAATCCCCCTCTTCTCAATTATAAAAAAAATAAATCTTTTTATTATATAAATAACGTGTGTTAAAAATTTTGTTATATCTTATAAATTAAAAAAACACTTTAAGAAAAGTGTTAATTCACGCTTGCAAAGTCATACTTTTCTTTTTTCCCAAAATTCCTTGTTTCTTTTCAAATTTTTCTAACAACTGGTGCAGGAGGTAAGCAATTTGTCCCTAGCTTCAGGTATAAACTATGGGACACTTCCCATTTGACATTGCATATTAGAGAGACTACTTCGGAATATTATTTGGATGAACTAGTGATGTGTTTGTTTTTTGAAGCAATGTTCCTCAGTTTACCTAATAACCGTAATTTTTTTCTTTTTTTGATCAAGAAAAATCATAAAGTAGATTAACATCGAACAATAACTTGAAAGTTCTTCATTACTACTAGTGCTACAATAACTTAAATTTATGTGTTTAACTTTTTCGGTAAATACTTTTAGCCTTTAAAAAAATTAAATTAAATATTAAAAAATTAGAAATAAAAATCAATAGATTGATAAAGTTCAAAGACTTGATCAATAATGTGTATAAAAAATACAGTATAGTGTTTTAACAAGTTCATGAATTATTTAAAAAAAATTCAAATAAGTTTTATTTTTTTATTGCATTCAATTAAAGCATTATATTTTTATTTTGAACAAAATACACCTTGATGATTAACAGTTAACTAACCGTTATTAATTAAAACACTACTTATCATTTTATATCCACGTGAACTTGATGTAGAATGTGAAATATATTACATGATCATATTTTCATATCACATCATCATTGGCATTTTGATTAATAACAATTAATCAATCATTAGTCGTAAAAACTTATTTATAAGAATTTGAATGAACGCAATTAAAAAAATAAAACCTTATTTAAAATTTTTTAAACAATTCTGAAGATTTTTTAGATATTCAGTTGAAAATACTAAAAATAATATTCATATAAAATATTCCTTTTATAGTGATGAATGGTGAAAATTTTAAAAATATTATAGTTAAAGGACCCATTGAAAATAGCATAAGAAACTTGTTATGTTTTTCTTTTCTAAATTTTTGTATATGATCTATTCAAGAAGTGTTCATTTTTTTTTAACTAAATACCATTTTTATATATTTCTTACCTGTTTGACCAATTTATAATTCTTAGAGTTCAATCCCTTTCTTCAATCAAACAAGTCAGTGTCTCCGTCCCCATTAGAGTCTTACCTGCAAAACTGGCATGCATTAATATTTCTTCTTGCTTTTTTTTTTTTTTTATATTGATTTTCAGACATATGTTTTGGCTTCCTCCATTAAATGCCTTCCAATTATCTTTCCTTTGACCTTCTGTCTTATATCTCCCACATGATATCAGGCATTTTGTCTCTCAATTGATCACATGTAATAGAAGTGGGTTAAATTAAATAGGCTATATATCAACTACTAATTAATAAACATATTAAGGAAGAAAACATATGATAGTCAACAATAATCATGGTGTTAATTATAATTGGTTTTCATTAGACTTTTCGTACGCCTATACTGTTGCAAACTTGTTTCATGTTCGCGGTAAAAGCATTTTTCAAATTAGATTATACTAAATGATCTGAAAATCAAAGAGTAAAGATAGAATGGCGACTATATAAGCAAATAATACGAACTTCAAAAATAAAATTTTACGTGTTTTCAATATTTTCTTTTATTTAAGACATTATCTGATGATGCAATAATAAGTTGAACATGTGCAAATTGATTGACTTGAAGGCTGTTAAGTTTTCTTTTTTAAGATGTGATGTGAAATGTGAGAGGAAAATCTAAGAGAGAAAGAGATGTTTTCTTAGAAGATTTTTGATGTCGGAGCCATACATGTTGAAGGGATGGTGGATGATTTGATCGTAAGTGAAGGGAGCAATAGGAGTGGAGCTGAGCTTGAGTAGCTTGCAAGTACCACAATTGACTTACAATCTCGTGGTGTGCATGTGGCAATTTCAACCAAAAATAATTGGTGGGTTTGATAGATAAATGGGTCTAATTGATATCAGTTGAAACTTAGGAATTAAATCGATAATCCAATTCACTCTACGTATTAAGCAAAGAAACTCTTTCCTTCTTTGCAATTGCTTGCATATGTTATGAGAGAAATTGTTGACAAGCTTCCTGTTAGCAGGAAAAGTACCCCAAAGCCGTTGATCAGGCTAATTCTAACGGTTTCATCGTCATCCATATTGACAATAACCACACACTTGAGATGAAACCATGGTGTTCTCTAGTTCTTTGTAGCTTGCCAGTTTCGGATACTTATAGCAATGCCTCTGTTATACTAGGAAGCAAGGTAGATCTCTGGGGATATATATACCTCCTGTATAATCAACTCCTGAAAATGATATCCGTGAAGTTACTGTTTTGGTCTCAAATGAAAGTGTCAAGTAGTATAAGTTTTAATTATGAAACAGAAAGTTTAGTAGTAGAATTACAAATCTGTAGCCTTCCACTCTGAACTTGCAATATTTTACCGGAAATAACTTGGCTGTAGACTAGGCACTTCAAGGAATATAGCTGCTATCTCTTTGTTTCTACGGCCATTAGCAAGATCTTCAGGAAGAGCATAGCCTCTGATGTTTCTGGGGTAGGAGTGCAAAACTTAGCTCAAATATCTCTTAACAAAGGACAAGGCAGGGTAGCCAACCTTTGCATTGCTATTCTGAAGGGTCTGAATGCTGGTTACAGCAGGTTCAAGCCCTGGAACAGTTAGTATACTGACAAGTTTAGCTGTATAAATCTGTGCAAGGATTAATGCCATAAACAGCCACATTGCCATAGTCATTCACGACAAATTGCTATGAAGCCTTTCCCCTCTGGTTCAATGAAAAAAAAAAGAAAAACATAGTGATGGTAGCCACAAAATCAATTTTCTTTTTCCTATTGAAAAACTTGACAGCCTGATACCAATCAATTTTCTTTAAAGGTATTTCATGCCCGCCATGCACAAGCATAGCAGGCTACAAAAGGATATTGGCCTGCTACGTCCAGAAGTAAAAGTGCAGAAAAACAGAGCATGACAGCATTCTTAATTATTAATCAGTGATACAATGAAACGTACAGAGAAAACAAACACCAGAATTAACCCACTGACTATAACCCATGCATAAACCTGAGACGTTTATGCACTCTCCCTCTGTTGCTTCTGAAAGTAAGCTCTGAAGTTTGAAACTTTTATCACCCCTGCCTTAGGCCATTCCATCTGCTACAACTCAAGAAATTTCCTGGCCTGCTGGCAGTAGCATATAATGGTCTTATTAGCATTATCTCCATGTTCCTGTCAGGAAGTCACTTGAAAATTCATCCTTTCTGAACTTCAATTGAATAGCATTTCTTTCTCCCTCGATACTAAGAATTCCATCTTAATTTCATTCAAGTAGATTGAATATTGCTTTGATCAAATTAAGTTTCCCTTGTTTTTTCTTTACTGTATTAAATGCTTGCTAAGATACTAGTAATTAGTAGAAACAATATTTAAGTTCATGGAAAATGATGGCCTTCAATGGTCTATATGTTCTGCTCTGCTTAGACAGTAGAGCAGTCCAAGTCAGTTTTTGCAAAAAGGAGAATGTTGATATTACAATCTTGACTAATAGGTGGCTTTTTCATTACTCACCACTTAAATTTGTTCAATAAATCGTGGGGGTTAGAGGGCAAAAGCAGAACATTATATTCTAAGAACAAACTTAACTATTTTTTCTATAGTCTGTAAGTAATAGGTTTTATCTTCCATGCAATGACTCCAATGTTCAAACATGAGTCCATAATTGCAATGTGTTTGCAGATGTTTCTGGGACCTTTCTAACATTCTTTGAGAACAGCTTATTAGTCTGGGTGTTGGCCCAGCTTCTAATTACAGATAACATTAGGATCCAGTTTGCAAAAATAGAATGATTGCTTTCCCATTTGCAATGACTAACATAAACTACGAGTGCCAACGTCGAAATGCATCCTGTCAGTGAGAAAAGTGCCCAAAAACTATCGAGGCTAAGACTGTTAATATCCTCACTGATACCCACTTCTGTGCAGTTTTGAGCTGCAATCATGCTGTTCTCTAGTTCTCGTAGCTTACCAGTTTCGGATAAATTTAGTAGCGCTTCGGTTACACTGTGAAGCAGTGGAGATCCCTTCGGAAACGCCTGTCGAACAAACAGTTGAAAACACTGTCAATACTCTGTTTTCATCCTAAAGTAAAGGAAGCAACTTGTTAGAGGTTGGATCATGTTGGTGTTACATTGCCTACTTAGGCCTAACTCTCTTTTGAACCATGAAAAGAAGTTCATTAATTACTTGAACTAGTCAGGTAATGACCATGGAACTTGCAAGTAATTTTAAGCCTTTCACTCCAAGGATTAAAAGAATAATAAAAGAAGCCCTGAATTGGTCTAAGTTGGACGACAACAGAGCGGAAAAAGAAAACTCTAGCTGGTCAAGTTTTCTGTCAAGTCTCCCATTCTAACCTTCTACGTTGTCCTCCTCAGACCAACCATTGGAAAACAAATAAATTAAAAGGCAACAATCCAATGATAAGGATGTTTAGTTCTGCAGCTTGTTTAATTTTTTTTTTTTAAAGCTCTTACTTATTTTTTTTTTTTTATAATTAAGGGAAGGAGATTTCAACCCTGTTCTTTAAGCAAGGGGATAATACACCAACTAATGAGCCAAATGCTCGGGTGCTGCAGCTTGTTTAATTTGGGCTGGGAAAACATAACAACATAATGCTACCAGACACTGTTGAATTACCAAATATAAGAGAATCAGATAGATTGTGAGATTGTAGGTTGATTTGTTTGAGAGTTTCAATTTGCCAAATACTGAAAAGGAGATTGAAATGCAAAAGAAAGTTAGTAGAAGAATTACAAATCCATATCCTCCCACTTTGTATGTTGGGCCAGCCATGGTAAAGCTCTTGCAGTATCTTGCTAGAAATAACTTGGCCACAGCAGATTCAAGAAATATAGCTGCTACAGCTCCATTTCTAAGGTCATCGGCAAGAGCTTCAGGGGATGTATAATGCTTCATGTTTCGGGGGTTGAAGTGCAAGACATCCACCAAATATCTCTTGACAAATGATGCCTGGGTGTGACCAACCACTGCATTGCTTTTTTGCAGGGACTCAATGCCACTCACAGTGGGTTCAAGTGCATGAGTAGTGAGTATACTGGCAAGGTTAGCTGTATAAATCTGAGTAAGGACTAGTGCCACAAATAGCCACACCGCCATAGTCATGCGTGACAAATTGCTGTGAAGCCTTTCCCCTTTGTTAAGTGCAAAAGAAAAACAAACAAACTGATGTTAGCCTGTCTGCATTTTTAATGAAATCTTAATTAACATCCTGGTTGAGAATAGATCAGAGTACCATTATAGGAGAAGAGTGTGCTGATGGACAACCACAGCAGGCTTGCCGTTTGATTTAATGCAGAGCCATTAAACTCCAAGCAGTGGTGTCGCTCTATTAGCCACACAACAAAACCATTGTAGATATTTATGATTACTATTAGAAACCACATGGCCTTTGTGAAAGGCCTCATGAATAACCAGGCTCTGTTGCTTGCTTTTAATTGAAGGGGAACAAGCATTACCAGTCCTGCTTCAGTGAAGGGCTGAGTGAATTCTGCATACTTGTATCGGCTTGATATAATTGCTACATCACCAACTACTGCATCAAAGTTCTGCTTCCAGTCATGAATGGCATTGGTCAGTGTTAGAATAGCAAAACAACATCAACCACAAACTGAGTTACAGCTTCAACAGACTCTTTTTGTTCATCTAGATATATCATTATCTATGGTTCAAAAAGGTATAATTGCATTATAAGGAATGAAAAAGTAGGAGAAGTTTTACCTTCAAATCAATTTGCATCACCAGCTCATCGTATGTGCCATTGAAAGGAATCAAATCATAAGGCAAAGGGAACAGCAACTGCTTCACGGTTTTGTTAAAGAGCTCAATAGCCAAGCCACTGATAGAAGTCTCATTTTTCACTTGGTCATATTGTATATCCACGTAAGTTTTAAAAATGGACCTAGTAGGAACACCAACTCTCAATGGTTTGGAATTTGTTGGCAAATTCCATCCTCTTGGAGTATTTGAAAACCCTCCTGGCCAAAAGACTTGCCCTAAGTCCTTCATTGAAAGACTGTGGTTTGCAATGTCATCAATTTTTTCCGAGAAACCCATACTACCTGACCAAAATCCAAGTTCTCTATAACTTCTTCCTATGATATTTATTATCTGCAATATATTTGTAGGAGCCACCTTTTGATTGATGAAATGAACCTTTCCATTTAATCCACAAAAGTGTCTATGTAAAATTTCTTCTAATAACAGTTTCCCCTCTTTCCCTTCACTCATTGCTTGAGCCAACATCCATAAGGCATCATATGCCTGCACTGCATAAACTCCGGGCTCATGGTTACTCTCTTCAGGATGTTCTAAGCTGAACCTTTTACGAAACCTGAAGTGAAAATCTTGAAAATGCCTATTATAGGAGATATAGCTTTTAACTCCTACAATTCCTTGCATGGTGGAGGCAATGGTAGAGGCTTTAACAGAATGAATAAGGTTTGTAAATTTAGATGTAGTGATCCATACAAATTCGTTTTCCATCATCTTCATCCTCTTTGCCCTTTTAAAGAGATGAACAGCCAATGACGAGGACAAATGAACTACAAAGACTCTACATTGCTCTCCTTTAAGTCTCTCAAGCTCTTTGGTGAGTGACAGGGAACTGACAGGAGGGAGACCAACATGATTGATTTCTATACCTTTTTCTCTTAATGCATCAAAGAGATGTATGACTCCACTCAATGATGAACCAATGTCTTCGTATATCACGGTAACCTGATGCCACTCATAGGACTGTACAATAGAAGCTATGGCTTGCATTTCTGCATGCTGGTTGGGTGAAGCTGCAAGTAGAAAGGGCCATTTATCTGTTGCCCATGTTGGAGTCATATCAGCAAAAGAAAGAACAGGGATGTGGTTTCGGCTACCAATCTCAGCAACTAATGACAGCTCCTCCCATGTTTGTGGTCCAAGAATGGCTTTTGCTCCTTGTGTCTTGATAAGATCTATAGCTGCAATTTATCATAATGAAACGCATTGGAACATAGAAAGTTCTTTTTTCTGTTATCATTTTTATTTTTCGATAATTAACTTTATATATATATATATGGTAATGGTATGGCAGAAATACATAGCAATAATTGAAAGAAAATTAAAGCAATTTAATGATGCTATGTTTAACTTTCTAGTCTTCATAAAATTCTTCCTACAAAAAGCAAAGATTCTTAAGAAACCTGAAGGAAGACCATACCAACAACAGCTGCCCGAAGAGGTTCCTTCCGAGAGTTTCTTACAAGCAAAACCAGGCTTTGATTATTGTTGTAGTCATTGAAAGCTTCCATCGCCATTTCCATGGCTACTCTCTCTTCCTTACCAATCCGGGAACCATCGTCCACAATAGCACCTATGATACCCTTAACCTGGTGATCTGCCCCAATGTCAACACTTCCAGCTGCTGCTGTTTCCAGCAGTAGCATCAACACCAAGGCCAATAAAGAGAATAGAGAAAATGGGGTATCCATTTTTACAACAACTACAGCTGCTAATCCTTTCCTATTGTCCTATTTATACACATAAATTTGCATGTAATATAACATTTTTCCAAGATCAGAGTCAGCAATAAGACCCAAAGACTAATATTTAAATAGAATGCCATGTTAGCAATATTCCACAGAGCGTATTAAAGCCGGCTAGAATCGTCTCTACTTGAAGGAAAACTGATGTTCAATGTGTAAATAATGTTTGCATAGATTAATTGGAAAACCAATTTAATTAGCCTTTTGCTTTCGTTAAGAATTTACAAGAAATTGTTCATAATCTGTCTGAACTTCAATTGAATATCCATTTTCTGTCTACATCTAAGACTAACCACAATTACAATTTGTGGATGGAGATTACTAAGAGAATTTCCATCTTAATTTCTTTAATTTTCTGCTTTTGAATACAACAGTTGGTCAAGTAAGTTTGCTCTAGTCAATCCTTGGGGTTGAACAGAAGGAAGGATCTCAGTCTTACCGAGTTAAATGCAGCGAAGATGATTTGATGTGCTTTTTTGGTTATGGCGTCATAAGCTGGCCTTTACTTCGGACCGGTCTATAAGTTTGGCCTTTTCGAGAAGAGAAGTTTGATGAAGATATTCTTGACTTTCGAGCTCACGGAGCACGTTGAAAGGCTCCGTACATATTGGATATCACTTGAGTTTAAAAATGTTTAAATTAAAAGTAAAATATTTATTTGTCCAAAAAAAAAAGTAAAATACTTAAATTTTTAAATTTTCATCGAAATTTTATACGAATTTATTATTTTTAAAATAATCAATGAAACCCAAAAATACAAACACAATTTACAAAAATGAAAATATTAAAATATTTTTTTTTCTTCAAACAATATGATCAACCAATGCGTTCCCATTCGCAGACCAACCATCCCATAATATGTGCTTGCTTGCCACCCCTTTTCTTGGAAAGCACCAAATTTGATTCTTCTTCCCTTGAGGAACGACCTGAAATATTTTTCACAAAAAAAAAATTGTATAATAGTCATTTTTAAAATTAATAAAAGGTAAAATTGTCTTTTCAATATTACTGCATCATCAAACTAACGGTTGACTAATGACTAGATTTATGTATTCACCGAAAGATTTTTTTTAAGACAGAGTATCCATTTCAAAAATTACGTGAAATTTTGATTAAAACTTAAGGGATCTAGGCATTTTATCCTTAAATTAATAAGTTCTTAGTGATATATAATATAAAGAAAGTAATTGAGAGAAGAATTGAGAAAAAAATTTTGGTTCATATCTCATTATTTTTTATTATTATTGATTGTAATTTTTCATCAAGTACAAAGCCCTATTTATAGGGTTATATAGATGTGGAGTTCCATAGTATTAATGAAGATATTGATGAACCATCATAAATATATACATTGATTATGAATGGAACTTGAAGGGTTGGGAGATTCAATGGACACATTCATTTATTTATAACACTCCCTTTTGAATGTCCATTATATCATGAAAACAGTGTTTTAAAATTCTGTCTTTTGCTTTCGTTAAGAAGTTACTAGAAATTGTTCATAATCTGTCTGAACTTCAATTGATATCCATTTTCTGTCTATATCTAAGACTAACCGCAATTACAATTTGTGGATGGAGATTACTATGAGAATTCCCATCTTAATTCCTTTCATTTTCTGCTTTTGAATGCAACAATTAGTCAAGTTTCCTCTAGTCAATCCTCGTGGTTGACCAGAAGGAAGGATCTCAGTCTTACCGAGTTAAATGCAGCGAAGATGATTTGATGTGCTCTTTTGGTCATGGCGTCATAAGCTGGCCTTAGACTTCGGACCGGCCCATAAGTTTGGCCTTTTCGAGGAGAGAGGTTTGATGATGATATTCTTGACTTTCGAGCTCATGGAGCAGGTGAAAAGGCTCGGTACATATTGGATATCACTTGAGTTTAAAAATGTTTAAATTAAAAGTAAAATATTTAAATTTTTAAATTTTAATTAAAATTTTATATAAATTTATTAATTTTTGAAATAATCAATGAAACCCAAAAATACAAAATAATTAATAAAAAATATTAAAATATTAAAATATTTTTTTCTTTTCTTTTTTTTTCTTTCAAACAATATGATCTATTAGTGCGCTCTCATTCGCAGGCCGACCACCCCATAACATGTGCTCCCTTGCCACCCCTTTTCTTGGAAAGCACCAAATTTGATGCTCCCTCCCTTGAGGAACATAGGCCTAAAACTTTTTTACAAAAAAAATTATATAATAGTAATTTTTAAAATTAATAAAAAATAAAATTATCTTTTCAACATTATCACATCATCAAACTAACGGTTGACTAATGACTAGACCTATATGTTCATCGAAAGATATTTTTTTTAGGATGGAGTATCCATTTCAAAAATTATGTAGAATTTCGATTAAAATTTAGGGGATTTAGGTATTTTATCCTTTAATTAATAAGTTCTTAGTGATATAAAATATAAAGAAAGATATACTAAGAAATAATTCAGAGAAGAATTAAGAAAAAAACTTCTGGTTCATATCTCATTATTTCTAATTATTATTGATTGTAACTTTTCATCAAGTGCAAAGCCCTATTTATAGGGTTATATAGATGGGGGGTTACATAATATTAATGAAAATATTGATGAACCATCATAAATATATACATTGATTATGAATGGAACTTGAAGGGTTGGGAGATTCAATGGACACATTCATTTATTTATAACACTCCCTTTTGAATGTCCATTATATCATGAAAACAGTGTTTTAAAATTCTACCTCATTGAAAACCTTACGTCGAAAAAACTCAATGGGACAAAAACCAGACAGAAAGAAAAAAAAAGTATAGAACTCTTAATAATTTCTCCCCCTTAGATGAAGCACCATTTCCAAGGCTTCACAAGACACGCTTCAAACTACCTCGTTAAAAACCTTAAGCCGGAAAAACCTAGTGGGACAAAAATTGGACATAAAGGAAAAGAGTACAGTGCATAGTCCATAATTTGCTCCCTCTCAATAGAGCCATATTGCCATTTTCTGGGGCATTTGATACTTTGCCACTTCAATGGCAAATTAATCTTGCATCCTATTAACTCGCCTCATTCCAATGTCATATACTAATTTCTCAAATGTTGACGTTAGCAATGATTTGGTAAAAAGATCTGCAAGATTATTAGAGGAGCAAATATGTTTGACGTCAACTTGTCAACTTTCTTGAAGTTCGTGAGTATAGAAAAATTTCAGAGAGATATACTTAATCTTGTCTCTTGTAATATATCCTCCTCTAACTTGTGCAACATAAGCAGCATTATCTTCATAAATTATAGTGGGAGAATTTATAACTGATGTTAAACAATAAGAATCATGAATATGTGCTATAACGGATCTCAACCAAACACTCACTCTTCTTACTTCATATAAAGTGATAATCTCAGAGTGGTTGGAGGATGTAGCTACTAGTGATTGCTTAACAAAGCACCAAGAAATGGCAGTGCCATTATAGCAAAATAAATAACCAGTTTGAGAGTGAGCCTTATGCAAATTAGATTTATATCCTGTATCAGCATATCCAACTAAACCAAAGTTAGTGGAATCCTTGGAATAATATAATCCCAAATATATGGTTCCTTGAAGATAATGGAAGATATGCTTTATCTTATTCCAATGTTTCTGGGTTGGCTCAAAACTAAAGTGGGCCAACAGATTTACTGCAAAAGTAATATCCAGTCTTGTACATTGTGCCAAAGTACATCAAAGCCTCAATAGCATTGAGATATGGTACTTCATGACCAAGTATCTCCTCATCAAATTCTCTAAGAAGAAACAGGTCCTTTTCGAGATCAGGAAACCATACAACCATAGAGGTGCTCAATAGGTGAGCCTTGTCCATGTTAAAATGTCTAAGCAATCTCTCAATATATGTTAACTGATGGACAAGTATTCCATTTGCTTTGTGCACAAGCTCTAAACCAAAATAAAGTTTGGTTTTACGCAAATCTTAAACTTCAAATTCACATTTCAAGTATTCAGTAGTTTTAGATAACTCTTATGGAGTTCCAATCAAATTCATATCGTCGACATAAACTACTATTATAACAAATCCGATTTCTTATTTCTTAATAAACACGCATAGGCGAATAGGATCATTCTTGTACCTTTCCTTAATTAGGTGCTTGCTTAAGCATTGATACCACATGTGACCGGATTGCTTTAACTCGTACAAAGATCTTTGCAACTTTGTTGAGAATAAGTTGTAGGGAGTGTATGCTTCAGGCATTTTTAATCCCTCAAAAATTTACATATAAATATCAGAGTCTAATGAACCATATAAATATGTCGTCATAATGTCCATAAGACACATTTTTAGATTCCAGAAACTGCTAGGCTAATAAGGAAATGAAAAGTAATCACATCCATCACAGGTGAATATGTCTCATCATAATCAATCCAATGTTTTTGAGAGAAGCCTTGGGCAATGAGTCGGGCTTCATACCTCATGACCTCGTTTTTCTCATTTCGTTTCCGAACAAAGACCCACTTACATCCAACGGGCTTTACATGGTCGGAGGTTTGAGCTACAGGACCAAAAACCTCTCATTTAGCTAAGAAAGCCAATTCAATCCAAATTGCTTTCTCCCACTTATGCCAATCTTGCCTTTGATGACATTCGATAATAGATCGTGGTTCATAGTCATCGTTCATAATCTAATGAGCAACTGAGAATGCAAAAGCATCATTGATGATTATCTCATTTCGATCCCAAATCTCATTACAATATGTATTGAAAATCTCAATATTCTCGGGGTCAATATTTTTTCATGGGTTTGTGCCTCTTTAGGGGCAATAGGCTCTTCTGGAGCAATTCGTGCCTCTTTAGGGGCAATGGGCTATTCTAGAGTGGATTCGTTATTCTTCCCCTTTTGTTTTCGAGGAATAGTGTCTTTAAATCTTATCGGTCTTCCACACTTCAAGCTTGGACCATTTTGATCCATTTCTACTTGTTTTTCAGGAGCAACAATCCTAACTAGAGCATTCACAGTGGATTATGAGACTTCGTGACCTTAACAGCATCATTAAATGCATCAGAAAGTCTATTAGCAATATCCTGTAATGGATTATACGCTACACCTCATTTTCACATTCAGGAGTTCTTGGGTCCAATTGGGACAAATTTTTCTCATTTCAGGAGAAAATCTCAATTGGATTCTACTTATCAGCCATGGAAGCCTTAATTATCCTAATCGATGGAAACATTGTCTCGTCGAAATAACAATCCATGAACCTGGCAGTAAAAAAATCACCCGTCATTGGTTTCATGAACCCAATAATGGACGGTGAATCAAACCCAACATAAATGCCCAAATGGCATTAGGGATCCATTTTAGTCTTTTTTTACGGTGTTACAGGCACTTGCACAGCGCAACCAAAGGTGCATAAATGTGAAAGATCTAGTTCATAACCAAGAACCAACTATATGGGGGATTGCAGGAAACTAGCAGTGGGGCGCAATCTAATTAATGCCGTCGCATGTAAAACAGCATGACCTCATGTTGTATAATTAAGATTTGTTATCAATAATAGAGTACCAACGATAATTTGGATGCATTTTATCAAGGATTCTGCCAATCTATTCTAAGTATGAACATATGGAACCGGGTGCTTAACCTCGATTCCTAATGAAGTACAATACGTATTAAAGCTCTTTGATGTAAATTCACCAATAGTATCCATCCTTATGCTCTTAATTGGATAATTAGGAAAATGTGCCTAGAGCTTTATAATCTGCACAAGTAAACATGCAAAGGCAACGTTACGCATAGATAATAGACAAACATGGGACCATTTGCAGGATGCATCCACTAATACCATTAAATATCGAAATGAACCACTTACAGGTTGTATTGGTGTAACACCTGTCCCTTGGGATGTTAATTAAATTAAGATAATAAGTGCCAATAAAGATGACTTGTGGTTATTATTGATGAGAAAAGTTTTGTGGAAGTGGAGAAGTCGATGTATAATTAAAATAATATTTTTTTTATAAAATAATATTAGTTCATTGATGATAGGTGAATAAGACAGTGTAATATTGAAAGTCGATTTCAATGAATTGGATATGGCCAAAGTGGGGGAGAGTAAGAAAAAAATTAAAATAAATAAATTAAAATTAAACTAAATTAATGTTTGGCCAATAAAGTGATGAGCAATTTGTCATGTGTTAAATAAGTGAATTATAAGCTTCAAAAATAATGAAAAGTATGTATATTATATCAAAAGGGCCGACCATCTCATGGGATTATTGGAAATGCAAAGTCAATTTATAAACAAAAAAAAGAAGAAAAAGAAAAGAGAGAAGAATTGTTACCATGCCTTACTTTTGACCAAGTGAAAAGCTTTTACCTTTCTTCTTTGATTTTTCCTTTTTCATTTGGTCGGCCAACTAAAGCCAACTTTTTCTACTTTTTCTTTCTTAGCCTAATGGCTTCTAGAACCTCTACATTTCATCAAAAGTAGCTAAGTAAGGTAATATTTTCAACTTTAAAACTTTTAAATTTATTTACATTTTTAGAATTTATTTTCTAATTTTTAGATTTTCTATTTCTTGAAAATATTAGGTTTTGTTGATTTTTACACCTCCAAGCTCACCAAGGTAAGGAAACCTTAAATTTGAATAGTTAGTTTAATGGGTTTGTAAATTAGACTAGAATTCTAGGTTAAATATTAAGTTAGAATTTAGTTTATCTAGTGTATATTTATTATAATCACTAAGTTCAAATTTATGATATATTTGAGGTTATTATTGTTTATTGGTAAATATAGGTTCTAATAGTGCTTCAAAACTTAACTTGGATTGAGGTCTTATTGGTGCTAGTTTTGTAAGGTGGCATCAGAAAAGTAAGTGAACTTGCATATAAAAATATTTTGGAAAGAAATGCATATGTGTTTGAAGAAAATACTTGAAAACACTTATTTGAATCTTTTAAAATATGTATGGGAACAAGCCTTTGATGAGTGATATCCTTATGCTGTAAATGTCTAATGTGATGAACCATATATTTGGATTATTGTATTGAATTGCTAAGTGAATTGTGCCGTGTGATACATTGAGAATCTTGGGATGTTGTAACTAGTGGTATGATAGTTAATATTATTTTCCTTGGAAGTTGGATTATGTAACCATGTATATGACCAAAAATATTTGGATTATGTAACTAGTGCATATGACGATAATAGTTATATGCGGTGTAGGAGTGCTTATGACTTGTGTTGAGGTTGGCGGTTGCATGTACCGGACCATGTTGAATATTTTTGAGAATGAGATAAAATATTTGTGACACATATTTGAGAATATATATATATGCTTATACACGTGTACATACATCATAAAGTAGGGATGCGTAAGAAATGTAATGTGATTGCATTGAATGTTGAAGGTTGAAACTCCTAAATGTTTTCAAAATGGTTTAAAGGACAGCATAGCACCAGGTTTGGTTTTGAAAATAAATTGCATTGTTCCTAACATAAGTGCATAGTGTTAAATAAAATCTTATGTATCGTTTGCTTGTTCCCTTCCTATATTCACTCACTGGGTTTATACTCATTCTTTTCAACTTCATATTTTGGTTTTCAGATCTGAAGGTAATTGGATCCTAGATTGAGGTGCCTCCTCATACTCATTTTTCGATAGGTTTACCATGGCACTCAATAATAGTACCCACACCTAAAGTCACTTCGCTGGTAGTCAAAGATCTTTTGCATATGTATATGGATGTTTTAATGTAAATTGTGAGATTGAGGATAATATATGCTTGGTTGTCATGATTTATTCTTGAAGAAATTATTATTGAAAATTATGAATTATGGATCTTAAAGAATAAGGTGTGGTAGATGGACTAATGAACAGGTTTACATAGAGAGGCTTGCTTGGGCCTATTGGGCCTATGCACTGGTCATGGTCCTAGATTAGGTTGTGACAATTGGTCCATAAATATCACCCTAGATTTTTTGCAAGAATGAAGGGGATTCACGAGTCATAAAAGGTTTAGTAATGAGTTTTCTTTGTGAACATGCTTCACAAGTATAATCCTTGAATAGTAAAAACTTTTTATCCTTTAAGGGGTGTCCTCTAGTATTTTGGATTATCCTACTCATCATCGTATCTCTCGGGTGACCTAGACGATAATGCCAAAGGTCAAACTCATTGAGATTTACCAGTCTCCAAGACATGGTAGCGTAGACTTCAATAGCTCTACTAGGGACACAATACAATCCTTTAGTTAAAGCTTCCAGCTTCTCATGGATGGTCTTCTGGCCCATCTTATACGAGGTGATGCAAAGAAATTCTTTATTTTGCTCACCAAATTTCTCAAGATGGTACCCATTATGGTGTACATCTTTGTAACTAAGTAAATTCTTCTCCAATCTACTGCTCAACAATGCATCCTCAATATGCAAAGTGATGCCATTTGGTAGAACAATTATGGCATTCCTTGAGCCATTGATAATCCCAACGGGACCTGATATTGTATGGACATTTGCCTTACATAATGTCATAGTCGAGAAAAATTACTTAACGCGAAGAATGGTATGTGTCGTTGCACTATCAATCAAACAGACATATTTCTTCTTCTTGATGGTTGCTATTTGTACTTATATTGACAACTTCAGTTGTCACTTGTATTAACAACTTTAGAGACTCATGCTGATAACGTGATATAAAATATAAAAAAAGATATGCTAAGAAAATAATTTAAAGAAGAATTGGTTCATTTCTCATGAGAGAAGAATTTTTGGTTCATATCTCATTATTTCTGATTATTATTTATTGTAATTTTTCATCAAGTACAAAGCCCTATTTATAAGGTTAGATAGATGTGGGGGTTACATAGTATTAATGAAAGTAGTGATGAACCATCATAAATATATTCATTGATTATGAATGGAACTTAAAGGGTTGGGAGATTCAATGGACACATTCATTTATTCATAACACTTAGATCTTTCGTGTGAATTTTAACAATTACGGTAAAAAATTTTAGTATATGTCAAAAATATATCTGAAATTACTTGAATTTGAAAATCCAAACTAAAAAGTTCTTAGATCTTTCATGTAAATTTCGATAATTACTAAGAAATATTTTAGTGTATGTCAAGATATAGCCAGAAATAAATTTTATATTCAATATAAAGTGATATATGTGAATCTAATTAATTTGTAATAAAGATAAAAAAAGACAATTTAACTATTTTTTAGCACGACCTCAATTTTTTATAAAAATGCTATATTCATAAGTAATATATAGACTTCGATTTGACATTATGTACATATATCTATATTTTTAATTTTCTCTTTTTTAAAAAAATTATTTACTACAAATAATAATTGAAAAAAGTTGTACAAGAGAATTGTGTATGATAAAGGTAAATACATATAAAAGAAAGAGAAATTACCTTAACTTTTTTATTCCGAACTCTAATTTGTCTCATACTTAAATTATTGTTATTATTATTATTTTCATAAAAATTATATTTTCCTTGTTAATTACTCCAAAGCCCAAATTCTATGCCATCTCAAATTTTAAACTAAAAAAAAAAAACTCCGCAAACAATCCCAATGTTTTCAATTTTTCTCAACAAGACCTTGTAGTTCCTTTTTTCTCAAGTAGTATTTTACAGATATCTTTTTCTTTCAATTAGAACCTTGTACATAATTTTTATTCCAAAAAATATTAAAATGTTTTTACTCAAAAAAATTAAGAAAATATCTTTAAATGTGAAAAAATAAACTAATCTTTAAATGTGAAAAAATAAACTAACTTTGAATTAAAGGTATTTTGGTAATTTTACTAGATACAATTAACAACTTAACCTCTTTCTCCACAAGTTACCAATTAAAAAAATATATATATCCAAAGGGTACTAATTGAGAAAAATATTATAACATGACATATGAAAAAAGTTAAAATTACAAGAAATTAAGTGAAATTTACCTAAAAAAGCAAAGAAATGTGTATGAGTAGGTTTACAAATCAGACATGCATACATACACATATGTATATATATCTTTTATATATAAAGGTGTGAACTCCAAAAGTGTTAAAAATGATTTATCTAAATACTCCTAATTAGATTATCAATTTTATTATTGATTAATCAATTATTATGAATTAAATTACTTTCTTTACAAATTAATTATCAATTACAATTAATTTAATTATTTTCTTTATTAAACTCCTATTGAAATTGAAACATAATTTTTTTTTTCATGTTACAAAAGTAAAGTTTGGCAGGTTTCCATGCCTGATCTCAAGTTATGATTAACTAATTACATTCTTAAATTGTAATTTAATTTAAATTAGAAAGCAAAGAAGAATAAAAAGAGGAAAAAAGAAGGAGAGCTGACTATTTCAGCAATATTAAAGGTTGTGCATATATAGTTGTAAAGCAAAAGAATACAGATATCTACCATAGTAGAAGAAAAGGAAAAAAGAAAACCACATAGATATGTACACTCCAAGAAGACTTGCTTGAATATGCCATGATACCCTTTGATGATCTTAGTTTACCCTCTTCTCCTTTTTTTACTCAATCCGGAATATAACATAGTCTAATTTGTATCTATCATTGCTTCAAACACCTTAATCTCCACCCTTGAAGTCAAGATTTGGTACTTGGAAAGCATTTATCATAAACTAATTAAATCCACTATTTTGACAAAATACATAAACTAATTGTATAATTTGATCAAAGAGAAAATAAGTAATCAACCGTATAATCAATTATAAGGATTAGCATTTGAAACTTCAACTTTGAAGGTTTGGGATTTCAAGTTGCAGTCACGAAGCTATAGATATTATTTATTTTCTTAGTACCCAAATGGATTTGACCCTTAATTAACATTTAGTCGTATGATAATATCCCTGCAAGTTGATGTTCGCATGACATAGAAGAACAAGTATGTAAGTACAAACAACAATATGTTAATAAAATACATTATTTTATATACTAAGTTGTAGAATTGGTTGAATAAGTTTGTTGTAGGATATAAATCATGATTAATCAAGAAATTTTGCCTTGTTTTTTTTTTCTTTTTCTGGATATGAAATTCAATATTAAAAGATTGACTTGTAGAAATTGACATATGTTAAGATAAACTATTAATTGTTAAAACTTTTGGGCAACAAGCATTGGCTTGAAAACTTCACTACAAATCTCTGCAGACTTTCCTCATCCACCATTTCCTTCAATTTAGCACCAAGAAAAATGAGGAACATTGCAAAAGCTATATGCTTTCTTGTAGCTCTTTCCTTAGTAATCATTGCTGTTGAAGCTCGTTCTCTTCCGCAGAGCTCGAGTCAATTGGTTTCAGATGGAATTGATGGTGATGATGATCCTGTTCAGGCCAGCCATTCCTCCGGGTTGTTTCTCAAGGAAATGGAGTCTTCTGAGGAGTACTGTGAGCAGATGTATGGCTTCTTGCCTTGTTCAAATAGTATTTACGGGCATCTCTTCCTGATATTGGTGTACGAGTATCTACTTTTCCATGGAGAATCCTATTTGGCTTCAGGCGGTGAGCAGATGTTCAAGATTCTTGGCCCTGGTTTCTTCGGTGCAAGTGCATTTCAAATCCTTAGTGCCCTCCCTGAGGCCTTGATACTCCTCGGTACGCTGCTTTCTTTCACATCCTTGATCTAGTTGTCATGGTAACGTAATTTCTGCTAGAGTTGGTCATTTTCTCTCAACTGACAATACAACTTCTGGTTTAAGTTCAATATAAACACAAGAACATCAGACCTGTTCAAGCAATGCCAAAATCAAAACTCCCTCTGCAAAGAGACATTTCGATGATTAAGAGTGCAGTCTCTTGCTTTTGTTTTGGTACATATGAACGTTGATTGAGCAATGGAATACTGTAGCAAATTGTGATCAGATTCATATATTTTCCACCAAAAATTATTGTTGGTAGTTAGACTAGTTGGCCAGGTCAAAGGAGACTACTTCTGATAAACGCAACCAAGAATAGGTAATCAAAGTAGAGTATTAATCACCAGCTAAGACTTGGGATTAACACGCAAATTACCGAAAGGCTATCACCAAAACTATGACATACTTACATAATTATGTTGATCTTCAAACTAATTAAAAATATCATATTCTTAATTGCTTTCCTGTCTAGCTGTGGCTGCAATCTACCGTGCACGCAAGCAACTATCTTTTTGTTGCAATGCAAGGTAACTAGCTAGCTAGCTTATGGAGTACGTAAATTATCCAGAAATATTAATTTAGCTGGCTAAAAGTCAACTAATCTGTACGGAAACTAATCACATTTTCCATTAATCATTTCAGCTTCTGGACTTATGAACACCAAGGAAGTTGCTCAGGAGTATGCTTACACTGGAGTTGGCTTGTTAGCTGGCTCTTCAATTTTGCTTCTAACAATCATTTGGGGAACTTGTTTGATTGTTGGCAGTCATGATCTTTCCAATGGAGCAGAGTATTCCATCCTCTCTACCAATTCGAACTCTAGAATTTTATCATGCAACAGATTGCTACACTCTCTTAGTGGTATAAGCTCAATCCACCACTTTTTTCTATGTTATTTTGGTCATGGACTTAGAATTTAGGAATCCATTTCAATAAATAAATAAATAGGGAGCTGTAAAACGAGGTTTTCAGACATTTATGTCTCCTGTTAATGAACGTAATTTTATCGGTTATATGTAGGTTTTGGAATTATCACTGACCAGGAGACCAGCTACACAGCCAGGATCATGGTTTTCTCTGTGATACCCTTTTTTATCATTCAGCTCTTGAATATGATTCCTACATCTTCTGCAAAGCAAGTAGTGATCTTGATTGCTCTTACCATTTCAGTTATATTCTTACTCTTGTACTTCTTCTATCAGGTATGGGATTCCCCAATTCTATATTACAATAAAAAAAAGGGAAAAAGAATTCTCTTCTGCCCTCTAACTAATCGCCTCTGAGAAAATTAGAAGTTCAAGTTTTAGTCTACGCATGCTGGCAGGAGGTGAATAAAGGGAGAAATGAGGCTTACCACCCATTGTACTCTACTTTAGTATAGCAAGTTGGGGAGGTGTTTTTAAACATGCTATGTTCTTTTTAGAGAAAATTGTGAGAAATAACCTTTGTAATAAAGTCACTTCAAAAATGATCTTCGCTATAATTTTAAGAGAAAATTGTAAGAAATAATCTTCATAATAAAGTCACTTCAAAAATGACCTTCACTCTTCTTTTTATTGACTGGAGTTTGCCCTCTTGAGCAATGTTGCAGATTTTTCAGCCGTGGATTCAAAAGAGGAAATTGGAATTTGTGAAACATGAACATTTAGTATTAAAAATTCTTCAACATGTGCAAAAACATGCCATAGGAAGGATCCTAACTCATGATGGGTCACCAAATGTATATGTTATAAGGAGGTGAGTTATCATCAAATTAAGATGTCTTATTTAAGCTATTGCAAATGCTTTTAAAAGGGATGATAAACATTGCACGTTGCAGGCTATTCGAGGAAATAGACCGAGATGGCGATGACTACATATCATCTTCAGAACTTAAAGAACTACTTCTGGAAGTCAAGTTCACAAGATCACATATCAATAAGGAGAAAGCAATAGAAGAAGTGATGAAAGAATTTGACCTTGATGGTGACCAAAAAATAACTAAAGATGAATTCGTCAATGGGTTCACGAAATGGTTGGACGAAGCAAAGAAAGCAATGGACAAGCGATATTACTCTCAAAAATCATTGAGAGATATCTATAGGGTAAAGAGGAGTCAAGCCAATTCAGCCCATGATTTTGCTTAAAGTTATGTATGTTTATAAGTCTAGGTTCTAACAGTACAAGTATGGGTGGTGCCTGTCCCTTGAATGCATGTGCAGGTATTTCAACCTTGGATAGAGAATAAAAGAAAAGAACGAGAAATGAAGAAAAATTTAATGTCAGCAATGTTAACTTATTCCAAAGAAAATCGTATAGGAAGCCTTCTCACAGAAGATGGCAAACCCAATACAGCTGCAATTAGAAGGTAATAAGGCCATTTCTGTAACGATTTCTTCCTCTTCTAGCAACTGAGTTTTGCAGACATTGTTCAAGTCTCCTTCTCCACTTGTATTGATAGCTCAATTGCTTATAAATTTGCTCTCATCCATGACAATAATTTAGTCTTAGTCTAGGGCCTCGAATCGTCGCAGGATCTGAGACTTGTAGGTAAAGTAAGATATTTATGGGAATTCGATTGCCATCAGAGTGGTGCTTATGTATCTGTGCAGTAAGCTCAAGCTTACATAGTCTGGTGTTGTTTATATTCTCATAATACAACTAGTGCTGTTTTCGAAACTGAGTTTAGTAGTTTGCTTTCAGTTCATAGTACTAATCATTCCAAACATAAATACTATGTAATAGGTTGTTTGAGAAAATTGATAGTGATGGAGATAATTGCATATCGCAACATGAACTGAAGGAACTAATCTCGGATGTCAAGTTCGGTCAAGTTCCTTTAGATGCAAATGAGGTTGTTGCAAAGGTAATTGAAGAACTTGACACAAGTGGAGATCGGCAAATAGATCAACAAGAGTTCGTCATTGGAATTTCAAAATGGCTTAAAACATCAGAAAAAGAAGCTTCTCCATCATCATTTGAGTCTCAAGATGATATCTACCTAGTGAGTTGCTACCAAATTCATTCCATTAACCATGTCATGTACTAACACTTCTTTCATCCTACTTTTTGTAACAATATCTGAGGATAACTTTTGTAATTATGTAGAAAACTTGGGAAGAAACAGATAAATTGGTGGATGAAGAGAGTAGCAATGGAGTTGTTGATGCATCAAAATGGGCATGGATTAAGGCCATAATGTATATGGTGATTGGAATTATTATCTTGGCAGTTCTAGCAGAGCCTTTGATTTATAGCGTTCAAAGTTTTTCAGAGGCTGCAGGCATACCATCGTTCTTCACCTCATTCATTTTGGTGCCATTGGCAACCAATGCTCGGGCAGCAACTTCAGCAATCAGTGCTGCTCGGCGTAAGAAGCCAAGAACTACTTCCTTGACATTTTCTGAGGTCTGTTTTTTCCCTTATCAAGACCATTGTTGTATTGCCCAAATATTAGATTTCTTAACACATGAAGTCTATGGAAAAATGCAGATTTATGGAGGAGTGTTCATGAACAATACTCTTGGCTTTTCTGTGCTGATAGCCTTGGTCTATGCAAGAGGACTGACATGGGAATTTTCTGGCGAAGTGCTAGCTGTGCTGTTGGTATGTGGGGTGATGGGTCTCATTGCAAGCTTTCGTTCAACCTTTCCTTTATGGATGTCATTCCTATCATTTCTTTTTTATCCATTCTCCTTGCTTCTAGTTTATGTTCTTATTGATGTTTTAGATTATGTTTAAAAGATAATACTTAAAATGATTTGGAATTTTAAAGCAAATTAATTTAATCATATTATGTTGAAGAATTTGATCTCAATCTGGTAGAATTAATTTCGACTTAAGTCTTTAATGGAATTTGACGGGAACAAACAACTTTAAAAGAGGAAGAAGAAGCAGTCACGTGGAGGCTACACGTGTTCACTATAACTTTTCCAATCCATTTATTAGTTTTTTATTTCAGTTTATAGCTTTAGTGAAACGCTGAATTTGGTGTCGTCTAGCTCATGGTTTCCGTTTTACTTAAATGCTAGTGTCCATGTCGTTTTAGTTACAAAATTGTTAAATGGTTGTTAATGCCACGTGTTGAGCAGACATAATATTTGCAACAAGTCTTTAATCCAAGTTAATGCAATCTCCATCAATGTTGCATTTCACAACTGCAAAACGTATTCTTAAGTACATCAAAGGTACCTTGAACTTTGGCTTGAGGTACAGTAAGAAAGAAAGCAGTGAACTTCAGGGATATAGTGATGGTGATTGGGTAGGTTTAATTGGTGTTTCAAAAAGCACAAGTAGATTCTATTTCTCGTTTGATAATGCAGTTTTTTCTTTCAAAAAAGCAAGCAGTAATAGCCCAATCGTCAGCTAAGGTTAAATATATTGCTATTGTTTTAACTGCTAACCATGCTCAATGGCGAAGAAAGATTTTGTCTAATTTAAGCTTCAATCAAGACAAAGACGCACTGTTGAAGGTTGATAATCAACTGACTATAGCAATAACCAAAAACCCTATGCAGCATGGTCGAACTAAACACATCCATATCAAATTCCATGCCTTAAGAGAAGCAGTAAAGGAATGGGAAATTCAGCTTCAATATTGTCATACTGATCTTCAATTGGCAAACATCCTTACTAAAGGCTCAAGCAGGGAAAGGTTTGAATTTTTTAGAACTAAACTGAGAGTCTACAAGACAGAGACCAAGGAGGTGTGTTGAAGAATTTGATCACAATCTGGTAGAACAATTTCAACTTTAGTCTTTAATGGAATTTGGCGGGAACAATCAACCTCAACGGAGGAAGAAAAAACAATCACGTGGGGGCTACACATGTTCATTATAACTTTACTAATCCATTTATTAGTTTTTTTATTTCAATTTATAGCTTTAGTGAACCCCTGAATTTGGTGTCGTCTAGCTCATAGTTGCTGTTTTACTTATACACTGGTGTCCATGTCGTTTTAGTTACAAAGTTATTGAATGGCTGTTAAAGCCACGTGTCAACCAGACATAATGTTTGCAACAAGTCTGTTATCCAAGTTCATGCAATCTCCATCAGTGTTGCATTTCACCACTACACAACGTGTTCTCAAATACATCAAAAGAACCTTGAACTTTGGCTTGAGGTATAGTAAGAAAGAAAGCAGTGAACTTCACGGATATAGTTATAGTGATTAGGCAAGTTCAATTGATGATTCATGAAGCATAAGTGGATTCTATTTCTCCTTTAGTAGAGCAGTTTTTTCTTAGAATTAAAAAAAACAAGAAGTAGTAGTTCAATCATCAACTGAGGCCGAATATATTGCTACTACTTCCTGCGAACTATGCTCAATGGCTGAGAAAGATTTTGTCTGGTTTAAGCTTCAATCAAGGCAAAGACACACTATTAAAGGTTGATAATCAGTCGGCTATAGTAATAACCAAAAACCCTACGCAGCACGATCAAACTAAACACATCCGTGTCAAATTCCATACTTTAAGAGAAGCAATAAAGGAAGGTGAAATTCAACTTGAATACTGTCATACTAATCTTCAATTGGCAGACATCCTTACTAAAGATTTAAGCAAGGAAAGGTTTGAATTTCTAAGAACTAGATTGGGAGTTTACCAAATAGAGACCGAGGAGGTGTATTGAAGAATTTGATCCCAATCTGGTAGAATTAATTTCAACTTTAACTTTCAATGGAATTTGGTGAGAACAAACAACTTCAAAGGAGGAAGAAGAAGCAGTCACTTGGAGGCTACACGTGTTCACTATAACTTTACCAATTCATTTATTAGTTTTTTATTTCAGTTCATGACTTCAGTGAAACTCTGAATTTAAAATAGAAATGAAACAGAAATGTCGTTGGCTGAGTAATTTTGCTTTTTGACTAATCTTCTTCTTCTTCTTCTTCTTCTTCATTCTTCTCTGTTCTTCAATTTCTTTGGTCCATTTCACATGCATTAGTTATTTACTCTCTGTAATGATTTACTTTGTAGTAGTTAGAGAGATAAGGAAATGTCACTGACCAACACTTCCACCATTCCCTTCTAATAAAGGCAAATTGAAGGCCACAAAGTAGGCATGCAGTTGCAATGTCCCCCTCATTCCACACCTAACCCAATTTATCTAAGCCTTCCATTTTATTTTTTTTTTGGGTTTTTAGTTTGAAATTTCCATCACTTTTTCTCTTTTGACTTAAAATTTGTATATAGAGAAGAGTGTGAAACCTTACCAAACTGTCAATCTGAAATTGCATGTGATCAACATTCAACAACATCATATTGGGAAACTTGTCCAGGCCACCATCTAAAACTTTTGGTGGTCCAGCAAAGTGGGGAGATATCATTCCATTTTGTTATATATTCATCATCTTTCCACTACATAGAGTGAGAAAATGCAACGGAGTCCCATTGAAAGCAAAATGTTGGATGAGATTATATGTCACAATTTTAGAGGAAATCATAAATCTAACATCGACTTTTGTATTAGAGTGAAATTGGGATGTAAGGGTCCATTTGTTTTGACGTAAAATATTTTTCGAAAAATATTTTACAAACTTATACTTGTTTGGAATATGAAAAACTTATTTTAAATGTAAAATATTTTACGAGTCAATAAAAAAAATATCCATTGACCACTTAAAATGTCTTACGCCCTTATACTAAAATAAGAAGCGTAAGACATTTTCCAAATAACAGAAAAATTGCTCTTATACTAAACTTAGCATAACAATTTTGATGAATATTAATATTTAATTAAAAATATTAAAAAAATAAAAATATTTAATTTTGAAAAAATTAACTTAAAATATTAATATTTAAATTATTCAATACTATTAAAATTAAAAAATATTTTTAATGAAATCCTTCAATGCAATTAATATTTTTATTTATAAATTGAATAAATCTTACTAATAATTATAACAAAAAATATATAAATAATCGCCATTCAATGAATACATATTTATAAATATAAGTTTTAAATGTTTTACACAATTGATGAATATTGATATTTTTCTAGTATTATGGTTAAAAAATGATAAGATGGAATTTTTTTTAATATTAGAGCTTACTTTCATTATTATATATGGTTAAATGCTTTAGAAAATATCATTATTTTAGTTAAAAGTACAATGAGGTCCAAACATCAAATGTCATCTTTAAAATTGCCATTTTCATAGCAATACGTCCAGTCATTTTTCGACATGATTTTCTCTATCTTCAACGTAGAACTTGGCAAAGTTATTTCATTAAAGTTATAGCTCTCTCTCTTAGTTTTTCAATAGCACAAGAATCACATCATTTGAACATCTGGAGTGTGAGTTATGGTAAAAAAACTGAAGTATATGCAAGTAGAATTCTAGGTCCTTCAAATACCTTACTTTTCAAAATTAAACCTAATTACATTAAATCCTACATAAATATAAAAACAAATAAATAATAGTCAAATTAAAGTAAATAAACATAAAATTAAAATGACTCACTAAAAATAAACTAATTATAAAAATAACTAAAATATAATTAAAAATTAAAGACTTAACTAATATTTAATAACAAAATTGAATTAAAATAATTTAACAAAATAGAATTCTCAAGTGTGCGCACTATATACATGATTAAAGTAATCCAAGAACTAGGCAGACCAATCTCTTCCAACACCTACTGCAAAAAGCTCCATTTCACACAATCATATGCTTTTTCTAAGTCTATTTTGATCGCCAAGACTCCATTTTTTTCGCCTTGTAGTTCTCATTGTATGAATGGCGTCTCGAACAATAATTATGTTATCCATAGCTTGTCTTCCTAGTATGACTGTCCAACAATTTTATCTAATAAAGGCCTGAAGCAATCTACTAGTGTTTTGCTAATCAACTTCAGTGGTACTGAACACAAACTGATAGGGAGCAAAACTGCGTTAACATCTCGGGTCCTTCTATCTTAGGGATAAGTGTGATTAGAGTGTGGTTTAACTCATGTGGAAAGGTACCGGAACTAAATGCCTTTTGTACAAACTTCACCAAATCTCCCCCAATATTCGGCCAATCCTTCTGAAAGAAACCTGTAGGAAAACCATCGAAGCTCAGGCTCTTATTGGGGTTCATATCGAATAAGGCATTCTTCACTACTTGAAGAGTGATAGGCTTTGAAAGTTCTTCCTTTACGTTAACATCTAACCACCAATCCAAGTTTTCAGGTAACTGGGTCGAGATGCCGTCATCATTATATAAATTCAAATAATAGTGAATTGCCATCCTCTTTAGTTCTTCTTGGTCGTAGCACCAGGAACCATCATCTCTCTTCAAAGTCACAATTTTCTTTCTCCTCTGCCTCCCCTTCACTATGTTATGATAGAATTTTGAATTGCTATCTCCGAATTTAATCCAATCAACTTTAGATTTTTGCTGCCACATTAATTCCTCTTGATAGAGCAGAAGGTTAAATTCTTCGACCAAAGTTACCTCTAAATTTTGCAAAAAATCATTCGGGCCAGAATCTAATTTCTTTTGAATTCCTTTTGAGTCTTGCTAACAACCTTCTTTTCTGCTTGTAAATATCCCCAAACGATTCATAACACCATCTTTTCAAAGCTTTTGCAATAACATTCAAGGAAGTGAAAATGTTATGTTCATTAAAGGACCAATTCTCCTTAATGAAGTCAACAAATTCTGGATGTGCCATCCAGGCTCTTTCGAACCTAAAAGTATTAATTTTCTGTTCATTTAGAGCTATATTTTTGCACCGAACCAAAACCGGATGATGGTGCGAATGAGTTCTGGGAACGTTCAATACTTTTGCAGAAGGGTAATTATCCCTTCTTGCTTCATTAGCAATAGCTCTATCTAACCTGACTTTGGTGAAAGATGAGCCAACCCTTTTGTTCCACCATGTATATTTAGGACCAGAAGCACCAAAGTCAAAAAGATTACAATTCTTCATACAGTTGGTCATGAGATTGAAAGCTGTCCAAATCACTCCATTTCCTCCAAATTTTTCGTTAGAAGAAATGACTTGGTTAAAGTCTCCCAACACCAACCAAGGCAAGTCATGTGTTCTTTTAACCATGTAAAGTGAATCCCATAGGCGTTTCCTTTCTTCCTTACCTAGACTGCCATATATTAATTACTGTCAACAACCATTGCTCATCCGCAAGGTTAATCATACCATGAAACAACTGAGATGAGAAAGCCATAATTTCTAGATTCACAATAACCGCATCCCGTAGAATCCATATACCTCCTGAAAATCCAACTGATTTCACTCTAAAAACATTTGAAAGGCCAATACAGTGGCATACTCTATCTGCTTGTGCCCTAGATATTTTTGGCTCCAACAAAATGACAATGTATAAATTGTGAATTTGAATCAAATTTTTAACATTCCTGACACAACGTTGAGAGGCTACCCCTCCCACATTCCAATTCAATACATTCAACATCAGAAATTTAATAAAATAAAATTCTTCTTAAATAATCTTCAAAACGTAGAATTTTGAAATCAGAATTTTATATGAGGACAATTACAAAGATAATTGAATTTTGAAATTAAAATTTTATATGAGAAATGATTAAAAACAATTATAAAAAATTATATAAATTTTATATATAATAAAAATAAATTAAAATTTGAGTGATGACAAACCAATAAGATTTTTAGAAGGTTTGTCATATCTCAATTTTTAATTTTTTATTATTATATATAAATTTTTTTAATCATCTCTTATATAAATTGATTTCAAAATTCTACGCTTTGATATTGACCTTATAATTGTCTCTATCCTAACTTAATACATTCAACATCATAAATTCAATCAAATAAGATCCTTCTTAAATACTCATCAGACTTTTATACGAGGACATTTACAGGGATAATCATCAAAATGTAAAATTTTAAAATTAAAATTTTATATGAGAGATGATTAAAAATTATATAAAAAAATTATATGTCTAATAATAAAAAAATTAAAAATTAAGAAATAACAACCCAATAAGATATTTTAGAAGGTATGTCATTTCTCAATCTTTAATTTTTATAATTATATATATAAATTTTATATAATTTTTTTATAACTTTTTAATCGTCTCTTATATAAAATTATGATTTCAAAATTTCACACTTTTTATATTATCCACGTAAGTGTCCACATCTCCATAACGGAAGCCTTAATTTAGTAGCGGATATCCCGAAAGCTCATTAGGTCAAAGCCGTAGGCCCCCTACTGAACCTGTCTCTGCGTGTCCCACACCCAACGAAAACGCCACGACATAGCTCATTAAACAAATCTAACTCCCATGAAGAAAGACAGGAAAAGGTTCAAGTGGCATTCAATGTTGATCCTGCCGACCTGTTCATCTCTGTCTTTCTTCTTTTGTCAACTTGACGTATTATTTTACCCCTAATTTTGCACATATTTCCCTCAATGGCAATGGCAAAAGTAGCCATGATAATTTATACAATTAAATTTTTAGTATAAAGCTTCATAATGATCATAATTTATAAAAACCATCTCGAACGTGAGGACATCTTAATTTATACAATATTTTTTTTATTTTTAAGCTTTTTATATGAGGTTGGAATTAATTCTTAAATTTCTATTAACTTTATCTTTTATAAAAAATTCATGTTCGATTAAATACGTTTCGTCAATAAAATTCATCGAAATTCAATTGATCAAATATCAATTATTAAATAGTCATTATTTTATCAACTATTCATTAATAATTACAATGACTTATCATTGATAAAATAGATTCTGTTAATGATAATTTACACACACATATATATATATATATATATATATATATATGACGGGTAGGGAAAAAAATTAGAGTGGACCATTAGCTAGCATGTGACCAACAACATTTTACTACCATTTTCTAAGCATTTTACAAGCAAAAGTACTCTTTTGGTTTTTTTTTTTGTTTTGTTTTCTTCTTTCAATGGGTACTTAAATTTGGAAATTATCAATTTGAGTGATGTATTTCTTTCTTCACTTATTTTGACTAAAAAAGAAGTGGGAAACTAACACAAAAAGAGACTATTCTATTGCAAATTTGATGTTCTCATCCTAAGAATATATTAAGGGCAGAACTCAATGATGAGAATTGAGAATGAATCTTTCCCCTAAAAGAAAAATAAATCCAAATGGACTTTGGATTGTACCAAGAGAAAAATGAAAATCGTTATGATTTTATATTCTTGAACGGTCACCAAAAAAAGAAGATTTGATTGTGTCACCTCATCACACTTTATTATCACTAATGGTCAGTAAAGTAATCATTGACAATATCCTTTCTTTTATTCTTCTGTTCCTATTGCGGTTGCTTAAGTTCATACTACAAGCTTTGCTTTGATTCATTATTTCCTATTGCAACCTTTGTTCTAAGGTGGCCAACTTTATCCACCAATATCTCCCCCCACTATATAATAGGCTCAAATTAATTAGATATTCCTTCTTGATTGGGTTAACATGTTCAAATGTTAATAATTTGACACAATGCTCAAAAAACACTCTTAAATTATTGTAAAAAATTTAAATAATTTTTTATTTTTTATTACGTTTAATCAAACTCTTGTATTTTTATTTTGAGCTAAATAAACTCTTATAATTAATAATTGATTAATTGTCATTAGTTAAAATATTATTTGTCATTTTATATTTATATGATATTAACATGACGTCGATGTAAAAAGTGAAAAATATTATATAATCATATTATCGTACCAAATTAATATGTCACGTCATCATCAATCATGATATGTCAGTATACTACATCATTATTAATTATAATATATTAATATGTCATATTAGTATCATACAACATAAAATGACAAATAGTATTTTGATTAAGTCAATTATTTATCATAAAGGCTTATGTGACTCAAAATAAAAGTATAAGAACTTATTTTGCTCAAAATAAAAATATAAAGATTTGATTGAACGCAAGTATAAAAACTTATTTTATATTTTTTAAATAATTTAGAGGCTTTTTAAGATATTATACCTAACAATTTTATAAACTCAAGTGGAGAATTCCAATTAAAACATTACTTTTACAAAAAGTTTTATTTTAATGCATAGTAACTCAAACAAAAATCAATCAAATTGGAAATAAATGTTATTTGTGCATAATATGATTTGCATACGATATCTACAGATTTTGAGACTTTGTAACAATTAAGACCATATCTGGTCCAATTTGAGATTATAATTCTAAATTTAGAAGATTGGTTTAATTTAAATTCATTTTTTCCATATTTTTCAACAAAAAAAAATCATTTCATTCTCTAACACAAAGATAATAATAAAAAATTGAAGAAGGGGGTGTAATTAGTAACATGTCATGTGGCCAAAAATCATTCATTAACATAATGAAGAAACTTAAAGTTCATGTTATCTCTAGGACTTAGAATCCTAGATTACCCAATGGTTACGTTGATTAGCCATTTGTAATAAAGAGAAATTAATGACTAGCACAATATTTTGTTGGTTTCACACTTAAAAGCTCTCACTCCTTTTTCTTACACATTAAAATAATGGTACCTAGCTGTCCCATCGTATCTTCCTTATATTAAATATTTTAAATTTAATTTCATATATAATTTTCAAATATTTTTCATGAAAATATATTGCAACACTCCTCCATGGCTCCACCACTCACACCTCATTGGTTCTGTCACTGTCCATGGGTTGGGACCAGGACCTCCGCGTAGCGAATTGGATAAGATGGAGATTTTCTTACGCTTTTTCAATCTTTAAATTGACTAAATAGCAACATGTTTAGTATGGAGAATAGCTTTATTTTTTTATTTAGTTAATATATTAATCAAAGAATAATTATTTTTTTCAAATAGTTAAATTTCAAAATCTTTTAAAAACAAAACTTAACTAATCTTAATCCTTTTTTATGGTATTTGTTATTGCATGATTAGGGAAACCAATGTGCCCTTTATTAAAAATTTTAAAATTATTAAAATTTTAATATTTTAATCATAATAATATTTAAATTATAAATAAAATAATAATATTTTAAAATATTAATGTTTAACTTATTAAATTATTAGTATTCTAAATTTTTAATTAAAATATAAATTAAAAAATGAAAAATGAAAATAGATAAAAAAATTACACTAATATTTTAATAATAAATTTTAAAATTTTAAAATATTTTAAAAATAAATTATATTATAATAAAGAGTTTTAATTTTTAATTATATAATATAAAAAATTAATATTTTTAAATTTAAAAATTAATTAAAAATTACTAATATTTTAATCATAATATTATTTAAATTATAAATAAAATATTAATATCTTAAAAATGTTAATATTTAAATGATCAATTATTAANAATATTATTTAAATTATAAATAAATATTAAATATTAAAATAAAATATTAAATTATATTCTATTAATATTTTAAATAAATTATAAATTATTCATATTTTAAATAAAATAAAAATAAATAATTATATATTAAAATAAAGAGTATTTTTATCTTTTTATCACATTTTTTTATTATTTCAAAATTATTTTTACCAATTAAACATTACAATAAATCATAATAACAATTCCTATCTTATTTCATTTTATCAAGCAAACTACATAATAAATTTTTATTATATTACTATTTTCTTCTATTTTCACAAAATATTTTGTTTTATTTCATTTCATTTCACAAACCCTTAAAATTTTATAAGATAAGATAAGATGAAACAAATACCTTACTTTTATCATTTACCTCAAAACATCATATCTCAAGAAAAAATAATTCTCAAATTTAAGAATCGAAAATATTAACTTTTTTCATATTGTATTAACCTTATCTTTATTTTCAACACTCAAGTATCGAAACACATTAAGTTAGAATGTTAAATTTTAATCATAAAAATACCATCATAACCATTCTACAAACTATTTTCTGATCCATTAATGAATAAAATTTTAAAAGTTTTCATTAATAAATTATGATTTATCACATTAACTATATAAAATCTTTCACAGACAATAATTCAAATTTTAAACTACGCTTGGTCAAAGCAAAATCCACAATTTGATAATGTACGGACCAAACCTATTATATGAATAGCAATTAACTAACAATGGTAAGGACAAAACTGGAAAAGAAAATTAAATAAATAAGTAAATTCAATTATACTTAACCAAATCTTTAAATAAAATAAATAAACACCCTTTTCCTTCGCTGTCCCTTCTACTTCACTGTATGATCCTTCTTTGCACACGGTTCGAACACTGCTTCACTCCTCCCTCCATCCCATCCCTCTCCATTTTCATATCTATATATATTAAATTCTTGGATTGCCCATTTTAACGTTTCCAAAAGCTTTTTCCATGTTGTAAGAATTTCCCAGAAAAAGAAAACATGGTTCCTAGACATTACTTACTCCTTTTCTTCTTCCTCTTTGGTTTGTCTTGTTTCCAAGCACAAGCCCGCTTCATTACCGGCCGTCCATCCCCAACGGATCTCGTATCCGATGGAATCTCCACTGTTAAAAACCCACCTTACCTCCTCCTCAAGCCTCTGGCTTCGGCGGAGGAATCCTGTGAGCAGACGTATGGGTTCTTACCCTGCACCACCACGGCGCTCGGGAACTTGTTTTTGATCATTGTTTATGGGTGCCTCATGTTTTTAGCTGCTACTTACTTGTCCAATGGAAGTGAGCTTTTGCTTCAGATCCTCGGTCCCGGGATTGTCGGAGGATTGTTCTTGCCTATTCTTGGAGCTCTGCCCGATGCAATGCTTATTCTTGGTAACTTTTTAAGTTTTTTTCTTTTTCTTTTTTTGCAATTTTTTCTATTGTGTTGTTTGGTTGGTGAGATTATGTGTTAACGCTCTGTTTTATGATGAGAAAATTAAGTTTTAGTTATCTACTGTTTGGTTGATCAGAAAATGGATTAGAAAGATCGGAAACTTGAAAAGTTTAGATCTTGTCTTTTTCATATAAGTAGAAAATTGTAAATTTAGATCTTGATTAGCAAAGTGTGGAAAATTAGCAAAGTGCGGGATTAGTATAATTAATAGTTTATAATTATTCTTTTTGGGGATTACAGGGTTGAATTTTTGGTTTAGTTTGGGAATTTATTTGTTTTTATTTGAATTATTATTCTTTTTGGAAATTTTGATTCTTTTCTTCGTTGTTCATTTTGTCCTATGGTATGTAACTTCATTTTCATTTTCCCTTTTTTTACAGTTATCTGCTTTTTTATTGCAATATGCTGGTTTCTTTGGGTGACTTTGTTTTTATTATTGTTCTTATTATTGCATTTATGCATTATTTATAAATTTCTGCTTTTGGATCATGTACCTAAACTTTTTGCATATGGGTCTGGGTGGAAAGAATCAATTATTGTTGTTCAGTGTATCCCCTGCCATTGTCAAATGTCTATTACAAGGGACTTTCAGCAACCTTTCTTTGACTCTACTAAAGATTGGGTTTTATTCGAAAAAGATAACAGTGGGCTCTGAGGCAAGCTCCTACAAGTTCCTTGTTTTTTGTGCTTGGTAATTTGTAGGAAATCAGACACTTCAAGGAGTTTTTGATGGCTATAAATGGGCTTTTGCTATTTTAAGACACTTCAGCTGAAACATGAAAGATTTGCTGCTCATTTAAATAGTTGAGCTTGTATGAACTTAAGCAAATTCAACTTTAGACTTGCATAGAGGATGCTGGAAAAAAAGTTATAAGTGCTTCATTCTTCTCAAAACTAATGATTCAAAGTTCTAAATAGTATTTGAATTACAAAACTTTGCATGAAAGACATTTTTTTTTCTAATGAAATATTTCGTTGTAATGGTTTATTCAGCAATATAAATACGATATATTTTTTTAAATATAAATTTACATAAAAAAAAAACAATTTCTTTGCTCTCAAATTCCAATGGTTCTGTAATTTACTGGAGTTAGACACATCGGGAGTGTTTGATAGTTTGTATGGGCTTCTTCTATTCTGAGAGCTTGCTGAAAATTTAAAAACTTTACTATCCATTTTGGTCCATATCTTGATCATGATGATCTAAGTTTAAAATTGAGCTTGTTTGCGGACTTATGTCAGTTCAACTTCAAAGTTGTAGAGTGGATGCTGGAAATTTTAATTCCATCATTCTTCTCACAGCTAAATGATTTCAAGTTCTTAATAATATATGAATTGCAGAATTTTAGCTGAAATACTTATACTTTTCTGTTGAAGGTTTTCTTTGTAATGGTTTATCTTACAGAAATATAATATGCATTTTTAAAATAACATATATGAATTTATTTTGTTTTCTCCCCTTCTCTTTTGTTCTGATTGCATTTGTACCCATGTGCAATGTTTGGAAGTTATCATGCCATATTATCTGGCCTCATGTACTTAATGGTTATGGTTTTACGTCTAGAATATATTTAATTGGTTTTTTTCTTTTCTTCCCAGTATCTGGACTTTCTGGAACCACAGAAACTGCTCAAAGTCAGGTCTCTGTCGGGATGGGGCTACTAGCTGGGTCAACTGTCATGCTTCTCACCGTGATATGGGGATCCTGTGTTGTTGTTGGCAGGTGTGATCTTCGTGATTCAGTTGCAGTAGATGGAACAATTACAAAAGGATTTAGCCTAACAGGTGTGCAAGTCTTCTCAACATTATACTTAGCTAGTTAGCTATGAGGGGTTGACAAGTTGTTTTACCAAGTATCATGCAGTGGCCAAGAACATATGACTGAGTTCTCAACTTTTCCTCTGTTGAAACTTCCCTTGGATTTAATAGTGAAAACTGCTGCAAGAGGAAAAACTTGAAAATGGACATATGCCCTTTTGCTGTAGTCAGTTCTAGTATCAATGGTTGCTTTTTATATTACTACGTATTATTATGTAAAGTATGTTGTTTTTTTCCTCTCCCTTGGTGAATATCTGTTAGCAATTAAGCTTGTCATGCTATATCTTCATAACCTTAAATTATTAAGTGGGGAAGGGATGCTTTCTTTTAAGGTCTGAAGTTTCCATTGTAGTCAAAATAACTTCAGAAATTGGGCTGGAATACTGGGGATGAGTCTAATCTTCAGTGACGGCTACATGACTACATGTGGTACCTTTGTTTGAACTAGTATTTTAAGATGTAATTATATATTTTAGGTCGATTCCTAATCCAAAAGCTTTTCTTTTCTCTCTTTTTGTCTTTTCTTAGTTGCCCCTAATCAAATGTTTGTCCAATATTGCAGAGACTGGTGTCAGTACTGATATTTGGACTTGCTATGCTGCAAGGATAATGGCTATCTCGGTTATCCCATTCATTATTGTTCAACTACCACAAATTCTCAGTTCAACTTCAGGAAGACACTTAGCAGTTTTGATTGCACTTATTGTATCACTCTCAATGTTGGTTTCTTATTGCCTTTATCAGGTAATAATTTTTTCTGCGAGGGAATTCGATCATCATGTATTCCAATATTTTTTTTTCCTTTAAATATTATTTTAACAATTTATTAAACTATCTTTATAACTTAGAGCCCAAAAAAAGAAAACTATCTTTACAACCTTATTGTAAACGTTAGTAGAAGTGAACTATATGTAAATAATGTGTGAAAATGAATTATTTTCTTCTTTCATTGGACTACCTGGAAAAGCACAACCTGTATTCTTTTCCTGGCAACTTTACAACTTAAGGTTTTGAGTAATTGTTTAGACCAAATCATGGTTAAGGTTATTGGTAAATCTTGGATCATGAATTCATGATCTATATCTACCGCACAATGGAGACAGGGAGTTTCAATTGATTAGAGCATATCCATTCGGAATAACTAGGTTGGAGAAAATGTAGTTTTCTAAAGTGGAATGCTGTTAAATCGCGTTCAGTTGTCTACTGGCAAGATGGTTTGTTTTTTTATGGCTGTGGGATGGATGTGTTCTGGTTTCTTGGTGGAAAAATTCTTTGGGTGCTGCTTAGCAGCAATTTGGAAAGACAGACGGAGATGTTGCAATAGGAGCTGCGTATTCTTGTGGTAATCAGTACGTAGAGATTGCAGTTGCCAGCAATCAGTATATAGAGATTCCATTTGACCTTTATTTTAGTGAACCAATTTAGCTGCAAGTATTTTATAGAAGGATTCTCACTGTGGTGGGTATATTATTTCTTTTTGGTTAATCTGAGCTTAAGAATGCGGCAGCCAGCTAGCTACTGTTACACCATTTGAGTTCTTCTAAACATTCTGCTTGAAAGCTATAACCTGGCAAAAAGTAAATGGAACTTAAAATAGTTGACTTTTTGTCTACCCAGACCTGAAATTCCCTCTAGCTTTATGCATTAAGGTTTGAATATGCTGTATTGGTTAGTCTATATAGTTAATATTATTACCATGACTAGTATATTTTCTGCTAGTTTGAACCCGAAATCCATGGATAGAAACAATTCAACAGAAAATCTGAGTCCAAATTGCTTTAGAATTACATTATTGGGTAGTCACTTAGTTCTGTTAAAGTTGTTTACATTATAACTTGTAAAATTGAGCTTCCTTATGTAGGTATAGGAATTTATTCATAATGATTATGGAATCTCAATTTTTCATCAATGACAAACCCAGTCATGAACAAGAAAATAAAATCTGAAAATTATGTCCTATTGCATGGTTGAAATGTGTTATCCGGTAGTGAAGTCTTATGTCCGCCGAGCTGTTGGTAGACTTTTCATTGCATGTCTTTAGTTGTCTCGATGTTGAATGTGGGGATTGGAATCTTTTAATAGTAAAGTGTGGTTGTTCTGTCTAATACTGTCCTGAATAATCAGCTGGCCTTTTTCTTTAAATATATTGATATTAGCTTCATGAAATGTTTGTTCTTCCGATAGCCGACTTTCTTTTGATGTATATATATATATTATATTTTGCAGGTCTTTCAGCCTTGGATCCAGAGAAGGCGACTTGCTTTTGCAAAGCATAAACATGTTATATCAGGAATCTTAAGACACTTGAAAAAGACTGCTTTAGGAAAACTACTTGATGACAACGGTGATCCTAATACAGAAATTATAAGAAAGTCAGTTTTGAATTTTGACGATCAAGAAACACTTGCTTCTTCTGCTGGTGCTTCTTTGCCACTTTTCAAGTATTCTAACATTTGCTACTCTCTAAACAACATCTGACAGGTTGTTTGATACAATTGACGAGAATCATGATGGTAGTCTTTCAAATTCTGAACTGAAAGCATTTATTATAGGAATCCGTTTTGAAGAGATAGACTTGGATAGGGATGATGCTGTGAGAAAAGTGATGGCAGATTTCGATACCTCCCATGACTCTCTTGTTCAAGAGGGGGAGTTTGTAAGAGGCATTCAAAAATGGATTATTGAGGCAAAGCGAACCGGTGGTACTTATCTTGAATCTAATAACGGAACCTTTAAGTTTATTGACCATTTTCACCAGGTATGTTGAGCATTGATGACTTCTCTAGAGCTTATATAACTTACACAGGCTGACTTCTTTGGATTACTGTGCAGCAAACCAAGAGAGAACATGATTTGTTGGGGTTGGAGGAACAAAGTGATGAGGTTGCTGAGGGTGTTGAAAACCCTGGATGGACCTCCTTAAAAGCAGTACTAATGTTACTGCTGGGTACCCTTATCGCAGCTGCATTCGCAGATCCACTGGTAGACGCAGTTGATAATTTTTCTGATGCAACAAGTATTCCATCTTTCTTCATCTCATTCATTGCATTGCCATTGGCTACCAACTCTAGCGAAGCTGTATCAGCCATTATCTTTGCTAGCCGCAAGAAGAAGAGGACTGCATCATTAACGTTTTCTGAGGTTTGTTTCTTGTTACTCCACCTATTTGTTGAGTAAAGTTGATAAGCATCTGACCGATTATCTAGCTAGTATATAAATTCTCATCTCCAAGTTTCTTGATGCAGCTTTATGGGGCAGTAACCATGAATAACGTCCTCTGCCTGTCAGTTTTCTTGGCACTTGTTTACGTCAGGGGATTGACATGGGACTTCTCATCTGAAGTGCTGGTTATTCTTATTGTTTGCATCGTGATGGGTGCCTTTGCCAGTTTCCGCACTACTTTCCCGCTTTGGACATGTTCGGTTGCTTACCTCCTTTATCCATTTTCTTTGGCGCTTGTTTATGTTCTTGATTATGTCTTCGGTTGGTCATAGGTTCATGAATGTGGTGACTAGTGTAGGAGGTAAGCAGTTTGTCCCCAGCTTCATGGTTTTCCCTATGTATAAAGTACTGGGACACATTTCCCTTTTGACATTGCATTTCAGAGAGACTATTTCGGAATATTATTTTGATGAACTAGTGATGTGTTTGTTTTTCAAAGCAATGTTCCTCAGTTTACCTAATAACCACAGTTTTTTTCTTTATTTTTTTGGTAGAGAAAAATCACAAAGTAGAAGCACCATCAATGTCAACTTTAACCCAACCTCTACCACCTCTGATTTTTCCTCTGCAATTCCCTCTCCGATCTTCTGCATGATTGCCTCTCCATATTCACCCACTGCTCTTTGAACTTTTATTAGTGTCAGCAAAGCATCAGGAGCTTTCCCATTTATACTGAACTACACATCTAGCTTTCCAAATATTCCAACAAGTAAAAGGCACAGTTGTAGGTAACAATATCTTCTCTTTGCCCGTCACTTGTTCCATATCTAGGACTTCTCTCAACCACTGACCAAAGGTTGTAATTGCCCTTTGATCAACTTTTTATCCTAGACAAGTGCCAAACCACACAGCTTGCACCCATTCACACTAAAGTAACAAATAATTGAAATGTCAAACCAATTATAACATAATTGGTCTATGTAAAAATAATATTATGCATTCTATCATCCAAAAAAAATTACAATTTTGTATATAATCTTTCAAAAGTTTTGTATTTGCCCATAAAATTTTGGGTTTAAGGAGGGAAAAAATTTTGGCTTAGTCTAGTCTTGTTTTCCTTTAGATAAGAATCTGGTTTTTCTGTTCATCTGTTCATGGAGGGCAGCAGATGTTACTATGGAAACTCCAATTCAGTGTAAATTCGTACCTGGAATTCAAACAAGATCAAGTGCCTATAGTCTCATTCATGCTGCTTCCTGGTCCAAACTGCACTACTCTCATCAGATCTGGAAGAAAAAAAGAATTAACATTAACATCAAGAAATGGGAGAAGAAGAAGAAGATCATGCAAGTTAAAGCTCTTCGGGTGTTTTTGGGGTGGGTGATGCTGATCATGCCAGAAACATGGAATCAAAGGAAAACATTCAACGAAGCTAGAGAACTGTATATTGCAGAGAGAAGAGCTGCAGTGAAAACCACTGCCTTTCCTTATCTTTTAGCTACACTAGAAGACTCTGTAATGTTGACTTCAAAAAGCTAGTCTTCGTATGATCAAATTTGGCATGCAGGGGCCTAGCCATTGATGTAATGTATTCATTGTTATGACTTGACTTGCTGCCACATTGAAGGCCTAATACAAGAACACCAACACCAATTTAACCCAAATCTTGCAGGGCCTTGGATTGTTGGTAACATTAATACTTGTATTACTTCATCACTTTCCTATTAGCATGAATACTCTTTGGTACATATTAATACATTAATTTAGAATATTAGTTCGGATTTTGGAACTCCGAGACATTCGAAATTATGCCAAATTTGAGTTTAACTTCACATCAAATAAACACGTAACTTTACTTAAATTTAAGAGTAAAATATCTTGACTTATTTAAGTTTTGATCTACGTTAACACAATACGGAGAATACATGAGGTTAAATAAGTTTTAAGTTTAATCTTAACGTATTTCATATTTAATCGTATTTGACACGTTTAAGACACAAAACGTGTCAGACTTGAATAACACGTTTAAACATGTTTAATTAATCATTTTATCGTATTTAGATGTGTATACGTGACACGTTTATCAGCCTGTTAAAAATTAATAATAAAAAATTATTTTAGTCTTACTTAAATAATTTTAAATAATTATTTTAATAAATTTTATTATATTTGATGTTATTGTTATTTCATTTTGTTATAATTGTGTTTATAATTATTAATTTTATATTTAAATTATAAAATTATATTTAATTATAAATATTTTTATTTAATCATATTAAACGTATTAATCGTATTATTAATTATGTCGTATATTGACACATTAAATAAACGTGTTAATCATGTCGTGTTATATTATACGATTATTAAACTTATACTTGTATGTTTTAGATTTAAGATACGAATATTATTTGTGTCATATTTATATTTATTCTAATGTATTTCGTGTTTTATCGTATCTAATACGTTTAAGATACAAAAACATGAATTGTTAAGTCTATTTGAAATGGATAGTCCATCTCAACTGAGTAAACGTGAAATATCTAAATAACTTTTCTTCTCTCTCCACTCTTTTCCCTAAGGCTGATCGATCACCCTACGGTTGAATCTAGCCGACTTCGCAAGAATGCTAGATCTGGTGCTCTTCGGCTAAATCTGACCACGGGAGCACCTGATCTAGCGTTCTCATGATTGAATTTGGCCAAAGAGCACCAAATTCGATGTTCTCGCAGTCAGATCTAGTCGGAGAATATTCGATTTAATATTCCCCCAATCAAATTTGGTTGAGGAATGTCCAATCAATGCTTGTCTTGTCGTCTATTGTGAAGAAAATTTAGTGAGAGAAGGAGAGAGAATACTTGGGTAGAGAGAGAAAGAAATTGTAAAAATGAAAAATTATATTTTAAATAGTGATAATTTTTAAAATTAATAAAAAAATAAAATTATTTTAAAAATATTATTATGTTATCAAATTAACAGAAGTATTGGTTGATTAACAGTTGAACTTATATGTTTATCAAGAGATATTTTTTTAAACGGATTATTTATTTCGAATATTAATAGATAAATGTAGAATTATAATAAAAATTTAAAAGAATTAGGATATTTTACTCTAAAATTAAGTTATTTTCATAAATTTACTTCATCACATGTCTAAATTAATATAAATTTATTAATTACTATTTTAAATATTTTTTTTACTAAAGTTAATTAATCGAAAGATCAGAAAATCAATTGCTTTTTCCCGCTCACACACTAAATGAGGACCACTGGGCTCAATTGGGGTGTGGATTGCAAATTTGTCTTTATGAAGCAAAATTTTTTCTCTGTGAAAATGGTTTTGTACCTTTTTTTTTTCTCTCATTTTCTCTACAATCCAGTGTGGACCCTCGCAGACGTCACCAATCTGCAACACATAATGAAGGGTCAGATTTGAGGGGCCCATCTTCACAAAGACAAGACAAAGCATAATCAGATCCCCACAAATCCCACATGCAATAGTTTGTTACCAATCAAGTGCCCTGACCCATTCACCAACCAAACCAACAACAAAAAATTGGAGAAATTGGGAATTCCTTCATAAACCCCCACGAGCGATGCTAGCAACTAGGCATAAAAATGCCTTTTGTATCAGCTCCATCAAAGATTTTTCTTTTACGAATCGAAACGATAAAAGGTTGAATTTAAGTGAATTGGTAGCAAAATCATTTTGTCACTTAGAATATCCGTTACGTATTTAAATCGTTATTTTCATCAAAGATGTAACACCATAGCTAACATTATCACCATGTCTTTTCCCTTGTCATCTTTTCACGAATGATAAGAACATATGTCAACTTAATAATTTCTTATTCAACAGTCTGAATGATTAAACAAGAAATATTAATATGAAATACTACAACAAGTAAAAAATTTAATTCTTGTTGAGAGTATACAACTTTTGAATCAATAACTCGATAACTCAAAGTCTTAAAATTTGAAATTTTTTTTTTTGTTTTTTGATGCTCAATCATATCATACAAGGGGGATATGTATTAAGATATAGTCAAATGAAAGAAAAATGAGGTTCTAGGTATGGTCTCATGAAAAGAGAAACTTGCCCCCTTAGAGATACAAAAGTAATAGGCACAAGAGCTTTTATAGCTTCAAATTGAGATCGACATGTCCTCCTACTTCTCCACCATTACAATTGGCCATGGTTATTGTAGTTGCTCGGTCAATTTGCACCATTGCAGCTGGTGGAAAGAAGCTATAGTAAGGTCGATACTGCCTTAATCCGCTACCTCCTTGACGGATAATTGAATCTTCCAAGCTTCCCTTTAATACATTTACAAAATTATATAAGCATATATATATATATATATTGAAGAAGAAGAAGGATCAAACAAAGCATAAAGTTAAATGGAAATGGAGAGTTTGTTGTTTAGGCTCACTTGATAAGCTAATGACTCGAGGCCGGGCAATTCACAATTGTAATAGATTAAATTGGGTGGAGAGTGCTTGAATTTTGAGCTTGAACACATTGAAGTGGTTGTGGTGGGAGGGGCTAATGTGAGGAAATCTCCATCAAAGGCACCATTCTGTCTGATACTCCTCTTGGACTTTGACTCAAAATTCGAGGTTGAACATGAAGGCCCTTCCCTGAAAATGATGCAAGAAAAACGTAACGATACTGTCCAATCTTAGTACGCTTCTAGACTCCCCTAACCGTAGATGGTGGAACTCACTTAGTATCAAATTCGAGGGTTTTTTTTTTAAGTATGAGGAGGTATAAGGAGAAGTCTGGATTCAAATGTTATTAGACCCCAATTTTCATTACGTATAAGAGATGGAAAAAATTAAGATCAAACCTGAAATTTGGGGTGCCGGGTTCGAAATTGAATGTGCTGCCGTTGCTACTTGAAGCTGCTTCAACATGTCCATTGATGGGATGAACAATGGGAGGATATTTGCCGTGGAGAGGGGGGCCTGGAGCATTGTCTAGAGAGAAGGGATATGATCTCTTCATGCCAACCATCTATAGTTTATTGTAACCAAATTCACAAACACAAAAAAGCAACCTAGTTACAATTACATGATAGCAAGGTCTAAAAGAGAAAGAATGCTGCATTCCCAAGATTTCTAGAAAAGAAAGAAAATGAAAGGAAACCTAATTCTTTATTCATCTCCTGTTTAACTGCTAAATTTAGTTTTTTCTTTTGAATGTGGAGCAGTTAATTTTCTCACTATGAAAAGTGATGTTTAGAGGCCTCTACATTTCAATAAAGACAAAAAAAAATTAAAGGAAAATGGTGCAAAATTCAACCAAAATCACAAGAAGTAATCACATGAACTTCCCAAGCTAACACCATATACTAAAACAAATTGAAAGGGATATTTTAAACTAGAATTTACCATTGGATTAATAGGAGGCTATATATGATAGAAGATTTGGAAAGGAAAATTGAACATGTACCTTCTCCTCTTCCGGCAATAAAGGTGTACAATTTCCATAATAGCTTTGGTTTGAAGGGGGCTCCATCTGATAATTCAGTACGGATGTTGATGACGTTCTTGACGACAAATTCACCTGCATAAAAAGGAAAAATCCATTAATTCACCATAATTCTCAACAACAGCAGCAAGGAAAACATTTTCCGAGAAATAAAAGAAACCAATTGTTAGAACAGAAAATCAATTTCCTACCATTGAAGAAGAAGGTTGTTGAAATGGTTGTGCCCTTTGCATCAAACTAGGAGGAGGCCAGATGGGTTCAGATTCATAAGGCAAACTCAAATTTGTCCTGAAAGCCAATCCTGGATCCAACCCAGAACACTCCTTTTCAATGCTATACTCACGAGAACTCCACAATTTATGGCCACTATTAACACTGCCATTCCCTGGAAGTACTACTCCTGCACCAGGATGCCACCCTGGAGAAGAACCAGTGGTCAATGGAACAGTGTTTGCACTGACAACATCAGCATTTTGAACAGACAAAGGTGGCCTAAAGATTAAATTTGGTGGTGAAAGATCAGCAGGAAACGGAATTGAAGAAGAAGAAGAAGAATAAGAAGATTGATTTGAAGGATGGAAATTACTCGGGATTGGCAAAGAAAGATAGGATGATGATTTATGATGAGTTGGTTGCGATATAACAGACGATGACGGTGATGGCAAAATCCCAGCTGCAGCAGCTACCGCTGCATCTTTCTTTTGTTGTTCTTCTAGTCTTATCTTCTCAAGCTGTGCCACACCAAGTCCTCTTTGTGGAACCTTTTTAGGCTTTTGCTTTTTGGAAGATCTGCCAACACTGTTTCCAAACCCACCACCACTGCTAGTATTACTATTGCTACACCTTTGGGATTGATCTTCTTGAGCCATTCTGCTTGCCTTCCATATATATATACACAGACACACTCACACAAAAGTTTCAAAACTACAAATTTGTAGAGAAAACCCAAGATATAAAGCTTTAGAGAAACACCCAAATCCTAAAACTTTGTCATATACAAGATGTTTAGAATTCCTGGTTCTCATGCATGTTACTATTTATATATAACACTTTCTGCTGGTAGTTTTCATTTGTTTTTAAAGAGATTTAGAGACAGAGAGAGAAGAAGAAGAGATCTTTGAAATCAAGAAACAAGGATTTTGAAATCAAAATATTAAGGATAACAAGTGGAAAATCTAGAGAAAGTATACAAGAAGGAACCAACAAAGTTTAGAAAAAAGATACCCAAAATCTCGCAGATTTTGGAAGTCAAGAGAACAAACCCAAAAGCCTAGCCAAGTTTTCAGCTAAAATAGTGGAAAGGGAAGATCACTATATCCGAGAGGTTTCAGAGTTTTTCTCAAAAGCCTAGTTTGTCTGAGAGACAGATCAAATATATACTAAAAACCTTTATGTATGGTCATTTGTTTTCTCTTTTCCTTTTCTCTAAATTCAAAACTATGCAAATCTTTAGCTTACTATGAATATATTTTTCTCTCTCATTTCTCGCCCATATCCTCGCTCCACTCTTCCTCTTTTCATTCCTACACCCTCTCTTCCTCTCCCTCTCCCTCTCTTTCAGCTTTCTCTCTCTCTCTCTCTCTCTCTGAAATTATGTTTTTGCCAAGTCCTAAAAGAAGGTAAGTTCCAATGTCACTTGGCAATGTCACCATAGCTTTGTTTGTTTCATTTTTTGTGAGGAGTATCTCCTGCTGGCTTTGCAACTTTTGGACCTAACTGTGGGACCCTTACTTTGTTCCACAACACATGCATGGAATTCACAACCTATTCATTGCCCCCCTTTCCTTTCAAGTACTTTGCCCACTTGGGGGATTTTCACTTAACTCATACTCTGAGTTTTGGCTGTCAACATATTACTTGTATATTCCCCAATCAATAATTCATATCAAAGTTGAATAATGGAATCAAACTTTTTCTTTTACAATTAGAAAATGGCTTGAGAGCTTGGAATTGTTTTTCCATCTTTCCATTTTTTTCCTTTTTCCTTAATAAAGGATGTTGTTGGCATTTGGATTACAAAGGTGAACATGGAATTGGGTTTCCATTGCTTTTCTTTAGCTTGAGTTAGGCACAGATTTTCTTAGTTTGAATGATGGGGTTTGTTTTGATTAGGTTCCTGAGGTCCATCAACCAAATGGACAATTAGACTCACCCACTCCATGATACCAAAGGAATTAGCTTAGGAAGTGAAAATCTTCTTAAAAATATGAGTAAAATTTAGGTGGAGTTTTTCATGTGACCATATATAGTTTTATAACAGTAATTCCATGCTGTAAAGGGATTCTTCTTTATTCATATTAATGAATTTATTTATCAATATATATTCTTAATTAAATGAAAGAATGCATTAAAATTGCTGACTCAAATTAATTGCCAAATTTTAACCACGATTAATGTAATAAGTTTTTATAGGGGATCTAATTAGTTGCAGGTAAGAAACTTAACTTTGGGTCTTATAATTTAAAACTAATTGGATAAAATAGCAATGAAGCCAATGTTTCTTTTTATCAAACTCATACTTTATAATGCAATATTATGTATAATTTTTCATGACAAAAATTAAGTTTGATCTCTTATGGCACTAAAAATATATGAAAATATAATTCCAAATTAAACATTATAAGGTGTAACCCAACAGCTTATGTATCAAGTGATCACCCTAACCCAAAATTTTCCCTTGTTAGGGAACTTCTATTATACCCAAAATTGTTGAAATTTTTGCTAATAAAAGAAAACTTTATCCCTTATCAATGACTTCTATTATAACCCAAAATTGTTAAAATTTTTCTAAAATGGGAAGACTTTACATTCAATGAAAGAGAAAGCCAACAGAAAGATAGACAAATTCTCACAAGTTGAGAAGTCAAGATATAGATAGAAACTTGAAATTTCTTTATTATTGCCTTTTGTTTATGCCAATGAGCAAATCCTATCTCTACCTTTCCATTTAGGACCCACCTTAGCCACAACAAACCATCTCTAACTTATTGTAAAGAAAGCAAAATTTTTGTCTTCAATAAACCCACCACACCATATCCTTTGAGGTATAGTGGAAACACTTATTTCCATGGATCATGACACCATCCTTCTTGTCATATAACATGCCAAGATCTGGTTAGATATACAAAATATAAGGTCCCCATTTGGGGCATCTATCAGTAAGATTCTCTTTCAGTATATTTCATTCTTGTTTTTCTTTCTTTTATTCTCCTGTTGTTGCTTGTATATGAACTATGAGTTCTCTTGGATTCATTGTTATCTTTTTGATGGAAAAATAGCAAAGTGTGTGTGATCAGTTGAAGACTTCAAAGTTTCAACAATAATTGAGGGTGTCTAGGCCCCCTTGAGCTTTAAAAGTACATTAATTTTGTGGGCCTATCAAGTATATTTTCATACTATAATTAATCAAAACATTGGAGCATTAAAGACATTGAAGTATTTAAGGAAATGGAGAATCTTCTATTTCTTTTTTTTTTTAACTTATTCCAACGATTAAAACTTAACAAATTTTTATTTCAGATATATCGAGTTTAAACTCTGAGATTGACCGGGTACAAATTTATAAAAATAAATGTAATTTAATATCACACATACTTAAAAAATTAAAAAACAAATAACTCTTTCTTATCTTATACTCCGATTATTATAATGAAATTAGAATTAATTCGATCTAATGAAAGTTCTGAAACTGAATTTTTAAAGATATTAGGCCAACTTGGAGAAATTTATGAAATTGTCGTGTAATCTTTGTGATGTCACATGGAATCAAGCTTCCATGAGTGACCTCTTTAGCCTAGGATATAAACTGTCTATCTTCAAATTCTATATTTATATATATTTGACACTGATTCCTGAATAATGGAGTATTCGAATAAAGTAAATATATAAATGAAATAAATATATATTTATTTATGGAGAAGTTATAAGCTAGGTTGGATTGCATTTAGGGGACAACAAGTTGATGTAGTTCGTAATGAGTGACGAAAATATGATATCTCAAGATCAACACTGTCGCACGGCCATTTGAAAGAAATTGAAGTTTCTCAATAATACGAAATCGTTGTCGGTTGTGAGTTTTATTATATGTTACGTGTTCGTTATGCAGATATGTACATACATATATTTTTTAAAAAAAATTATCATTATTAATTTATTAAAAAATTGTAAATTCGTTAAATTTGATAAGATTCGTGCGTAATTATACAGTGAATTTCAATAAAACATTTTGATTATTTTTTTTAATTTCATTCAAGGGTCTAGTCGAGAGGGGCAATCGAGGCCTCAATGTGGTGGAAGCCTTCCACCACGCCACCTCCATGTGTCATAGGGTCATTAGACTTTCTTCTCAAAAAGTTAATCTGATGGACTATGCAACATCACCGTTTATAAGTTATCTAGGAACTGTTCTATTTGCTCATTGTGAGATTTTAGAAAATACCCTACCTACTTCATTTCTGAAGCCCTTAATGTGACACATGTATCAAAACAGGCTAGCTACAATTAGAAAAGAGATTAATCATAGAAAGTGAGTTTCAGTTGAATAAAACCTAAATTCAGAAATTGTTCATTAGTTTGTTCATGCAAGCTCCGGGCAAAGCCTCAATCAAAGGAATTTATCAAAGAAACCATTTGTCCTCTCTGACCCATCTTTCTTGCGTAAGAATTGTCACTGCAAGTTTCATCATAACCCAAATTGTGGGCTGTCAGGTTGAGTCATGGTCGCATCTCCAGCAAGGAAAGGGCCCCGGGCTCATCTGATGTTTCCACACCTAAATTCCAAGATTATCTTTAAGAAAAAAATATTTGATACATTAACAATATATAGATTTTAAACACTATCAAGTCATTAAATATTTATATTTTAATAATTAAGTATTATTTTAAAAAAATAAAATATTGATACTAAAATTCCTTATCAAATTGGGTCCTTATCAACTTTTTATTTCCTTCAAGATAATACCTCATTAATAAAATATCAAGATATGATGATTTGATAGTGCATAGAAACTATATATTATTACTATAACAAATATTAATCTTATCATTAATTGCCAAAAGAAAAGAGAAAGAAATACAAATGCTAAAGGAGTACTGGAAAGTAAAGGAGGTGAAATTGAAGAAAAGTTTGGAAAGGTGTTTCTTCATTGAAGTTGATCCAAGCCAGGGGTAGGATCAATCCAAAACTTAGATGAATGATGGGGATGGGCTACTTTTGATGAGCCTTGCAAGTTAAGGGTACTCAAAACTAGGTACTTTTTCCTGGAAAAAAAAAACAGGTTACAGCAACTTGGACTAAAACTTTTTTATTTGACTTGAGATATCAACACATTTCTATGTTCATGAATTAGACAGACAATGTATATATATATATATATATATATGTAATAAGAAAACGAAAAACCCCTTGAAAAGAATGAAGAATAATTATTGAATTTAGAGGACTATATTTTATGGATAATACCAAATTATGACTTGAACATATATCAAGATAATAACTAACAAGGTTGAGTATGACTTAACTCAATTATGATTATTGTAACTGGCAAAATACTAGTCAATAACTAAATGTGAAATATCATAGATAACAATATCATTATAATTTTATCAAATAAATTCTATAAAAAAGAATCTAATTACTAATTACGATCACAAATTACTCATATAGTATATCGTTAGAATTGACCTCAACTCGAAATTAAATACCTTTGTTTCTAATTTAGAATGGTAAGCTAGCTATGTTTAGATAAAAAATTATGGGCAACCTCTTAAAAAGGTCCCGTAGCTCAGTTGGTTAGAGCGTTGGTCTTATGAGCCGAAGGTCGCGAGTTCGAGCCTCGCCGGGACCATTAATTTATTTTAAATCCACGCAATTCATGTATGTGAATTGTAAGGATATGACTTAGGGATAAGAGAAAAAAGATACTACTGAAAATAAGCCAGACTAAACTGATCATAAATTATGTATGCCTTCTGCAATCAGCCAACCAGGCCCTGACAATTTTGTTTTTATATCCTAAAGAGACCTTGTTGATTGGAAAAACTACCTAACCTTGGCGTCTTGAGCAACTCCTCGTCCTTTGCCTTTTTAACTTTTTGCTCCAGGATACTGACTGTTGATCCTCCAAAAGATCAAACAGCTGTGTCAATTTGGTTGAGCTGTCATTTGATGTACTGTTCAAGAGAGTGAACCCCTAACCATGCATGCACATTAATTTCCCATCTTTTTCTATTTATGCTTTTCTTGCATTGCACTAAAAACTTGTTTTTACACCACCACAACCCTCTGCCAAGTCAATATTGTCCCTCATTCCTGGTTTGTTTGCTTCCATAATCTGCACTATTCATGTCTTCTTGTTTCTGTGTTTGTTTATTTATATCTTAGTAAGAATGAGAGAATAAGGATGACTTAGTTATGGTCCTTGATAAATTGCTTCAATTGGGAAATGGTTTGTTTGCTCGATTCATTTGTTTGATTTGGCTCTGATAAATCCTGGAAGGAGCTCTCTGGGAATGTTCATTGCCTTGTCTGTCATTGGTAATCTGTACTGATGATCAATATTTTTTGTTTTTGTGATTAATGAGTCAGAAAATTTGTCATATACTTAGAACTTAGTTCCTCAATTCTTCACATTCCCGTTGTTCTATGCATTGTTTTTCATGCTTGTTCAGCTTAAATATGATAAATCAACTAATCAGCCTGGAAAATTTTATGTGCCAGGTTTATTTCATCAGTTTATGAACTATAGTTCTGCATTTTGGTGAGCATTCTCAATGGGTTCAGGAAACTGGTTTAGATCAATCATTTGTAGAAAGAAATCCAAGTCAGGCAGATCCAAACATGCAAAGGTAGAATATTTATACACTGAAAGCCTCTATAATTGGATAATTCTTACGTGTATCTTTCAATAAGAACAAAGGGGACTTTTACTGGCTCTCCCCTTCCTTATTTTCTCACTTTGTCATTCTCTTCCATTTCCCATTTTAATCTTTTATATCAATAATAGGTTCTTTCCACATGCAAACTTAATCTGTTAACAAGATATTAAGATCATAATTTAATATCTAACATGTTCTATTATGCATCAGCCTACATGCTTTGAGGTATTTCTCATTGAGTCCAAGGTTGATTGAGGACATAGTTTTTACTTCAAGCTTCTAACTGAGGATAATGATACTACTGTTTATGTATCAAGAAACTATTAAATGTTTTTCTAGCCGTTCAGACCATGCTGCAGCCTATACTACGATCTTGTTTCTGCAATTCTTCATTTCTTTAATTTGCTTTCATGCCCCATGATTACAGGTACACTCAGCTAATGAAAAACCAAATGGTGAAGGGAGTCACGATGCTCCTGAAGAGGCAAGGAGTCCAGCAACTACTGCTGGTTCACAGAGCAGTCCTGGTCTTCCCGGAATGCCAGTTGAAGAGATAGCCGCTGTCCGGATTCAGAAGGCTTTTCGGGCATACAGGGTATGCTAAAATTTGTCATAATGTAATTCATATCAACATCCAAAAATGCATTTAACTTGTTTGATAAAATTTATGGAGGCATTTCTGTCCAAGGACCTTTGCAACATTTATTTTCCCAACAACCTTAGCAGACATTGGAACTGATGTTTGATCATGTTTTGGAGCAAAACTTCACATTTATATCAAATGAATAATGCCTTGTGAGTTTACATCCTAAGAAGAGCAGAACCGCTAATTTAGTCCCTTCTCTACATAAGAAAATGGGATTCACCTACCATTGTTTCTCTGTAATTCCTAAGAAACAACAGCTTTTATCTTTAGTCATACAATGAGAAACAAAGACTTTTTACAGTCTAGTTATTCTATGGAATTAGTCCCTAGAACAAGGTGTCTATTATTTTTAATCCCTAGAGCAAGGTGTTTGAAGGATGGTCAAATAGTTTTCCAGGCTTTTTACTGGGTGATGTTGAATATTGGGGGTGGTTTTGCAGATGAATAAATGCAAACAGATCATTCATAGAGTTGTAGATACCGTTGGGTCCGTTACAGGAAGGATTAGACTAGATTAGTACATAAAAATTAATAATGATAATTTATTAAGGTTACTCTCATTTGGGGCAAAACACTGGAATAATGTCAATGCCTTTTGATTCAGCTGGACAAATCAATTGGAAATGTTAGGTTTTTCATTAATGCAACTAACCATGAGGCACATAATTCATTTACGTCTTCATTATCATTTATTTAGATGGCATTTATAAAAGTAAATCGGAAGGTAAAAAGAAAGTAATGCACACGTGCACGCACATATACGTATCTGTACATAACCTCGACACATTATTTTACACTGACCATGTCATATATTTACGATATTCTATTTTTTATTTGTATTTTTTTCAGGCGAGAAAAGCAGTTCGCCGGCTGAGAGATGCCGGGAGGTTCAATATATTGATCCAGGGACATACAGTAAAAAAGCAAACAACAAGCACATTGAGCTATTTACATTCCTGGTGCAACGTACAGTCTCAAATCAGAGCCCGGAGAATATGTATGGTAACTGAAGGCAGGCTTAAGCAAAAGAAAATGGAAAATCAGTTGAAACTTGAGGCTAAGCTTCATGAACTAGAGGTAATCACTGACCGTAGACTACCTTGTTAGTTGCTAGTTACTTCTAACGGCCAAGAAAAGCAGTGTTACCAAAGTACAAAGTTCTTTTAATTAGGCTTTTGTCTCGATATCTACAAGTAAAAAGAAAGCAATTCCCTTGTCAACTTGAAACTATGAAGGTTTCCGGACACTCTCAAAGACATAGCTGTAACAGGTTTCCTTTTTCAACCAATTAGAGGTAAACCGTGAATTGCCCACGGCCCGTCCAGCTTATACCCCTCAGGATGCGGCCCACCCACTAAACACATCACAGCTCCCCTCTTCTAAGATTCATTTGGCAAATTTTGAGAATCCCTTGTTCAAGCTTCACAATTCCAACCTAAAGCCTCCACGTGACCAAGTGTGGAAGCTAGGTTAGAGCTTCCTTTTATATATAATTACACTATGGTCTGTGCGTTGCACACGAGTGTCTTTTTACCTCTCTTTCTCTTTTTAATACGTTTTTTTTTTGTTATGACTTCCACGTGACTAAAAGAGAAAACCCTCTGGGGATTCTTTTTACTTATGTAATTGATATATAGATGTTGGGGTGGAAGCTTAACCCTATGGCATCTGCAAGTAGCCGTAGGGTTATTTTGGCTTTAGGGGTTACTTTTAACTGCATGGATGAAACTAGCTGTAGGTTTTTGTTTGCATAGGTTGCCTGGCTTCATAGGAGTAGCCATAATGTGTGAAGAACTTAACAAATTGAGTTATTAACTTGCTAATTGCATCCATCTTTTTACATTAATGGAGAGTTAGGCCTGCTGAACAAGAAAAACCCAGCAATAAAAGTTTCTAGAATAAAACAATTTTGACAGCGAGAGACAACACCCTGTTTGTCGATTAAGTAGCCTTTTGGCTCTTTCTTCTAACAATAGATTGGTTTACAGGTAGAATGGTGTGGTGGCTCTGAAACAATGGAGGAAATCCTTTCCAGAATTCAACAGAGAGAAGAAGCAGCAGTTAAACGTGAGCGTGCCATGGCTTATGCCTTCTCTCATCAGGTACATAAGCTTGAAGTTCAAGTCTGATACCTAGAAAGTATCATGTTATGTTGGGAATTTAAAATCAATTGTGTTGATTTGCAGTGGAGGGCAAATGCCAGTCAGTATCTTGGCCAAGCATCATATGGTCTGGGCAAAGAAAACTGGGGTTGGAGCTGGATGGAGCGATGGATAGCTGCAAGGCCTTGGGAGGTCAGGGTTCACTTTCAGCCCATCCACCCAAGGAAAACTCATGCCAGACAGGCAAGCAAATCAGAGAAAGAAATGAAAGCTCCTGTTTCAGTTAAACCTGCTTTGCCAAATGGGAAAGTAGCTCCAAAAGTGAAAAAAGTTGCCCCAACAGATGGCTGAAACCAAAGATATCCAAGGAACTGCTATTCATCATGCACAGCTCATCTTGGTCTAGTTGATGAGTGACAGATTAGCAATTCATTGGAGTGATTCAATATGATTTCTGAGTGGATTTGCAAATGCATTGTGTACAATAACTGACAGGTTTTGTTGCCTTGAGGAATTTGAAGATAAAAATAATATATATATATATATATCCCTTTTTCATGTATGTGAAATTTGTCAGTGCCTAACTGTTGCAATTAGCAAGAAACAGAAAGATAAATCCTCAACATAACCTCAACCAGAAAGGTCCAAACAGAAAGATAAATCCTTAGAGCAGCAACCAAAATGAAGCAAATTATTTTTTTTTTTTAACTTTAATTTTATTATTATTATTATTTCCACAATCACATAGTGCTTGAACTAGTTTTCCCATCATGCATTAATGATCCTTACAATTATTCATTGTCACAATGCATTATGCAATTATGCATCATAGGTAAGCCCCAACTAAATGCCAACAAGAAGCTCTACATTCCAACCACCCATCCACCTTAAAATATACATATTGATATAGCCTGAAAAAATCCCAACTTTAACTATCCACTATACAAGATTCTGTATCATATATAGTATTATAAAATCAGGTGGGAATGAGCCAGAGTCTTTTCATTTCTTATGTTATTTGTTTGTGTTAATAATCATTCATCTAAAGTATTCTGCAGTGCTTTAATGTTTAAAACCTGTGGAGTTGTACTCCTCAACCACCTATAAAGAAGTACCAACAACCATAAAGCAAATATCAATAGAAGCCAAAGTAGTTCTTTTAATCTATATATATATATATGGGTTCATATATTTGTTTTATGCTACTTAAGAAAATAAGAATTTCCAGCTAGGCTCAAGAGATTTTTAATAGGGACTGAGATTTACAAGGCAGTGGGGGACCATTTACAGATGGGCAAGTACCAAAATTTTGGTGGTATCTATCCTTCTATGTTTTCTACTGTTCTTCCATAATTGAGCTTCTTGTGTTCATCCCATTCCCCTTTCATGGTTCCTCCTGCAGATGTTCTCCACTTAGCCCCACTTGATCTATCTGCTAAATTTATCTAGCATGCTCATTGATTGCACAAGTATGACCTTAGGTTTCTCTACAACCTGGTCTGAATGCTGAAGTATGATTCAGGGCAAGTAAATTAGACCAACCCCATGCTTCATATTAAAGCATATACAGTAGCTAAAGTAACAGAAGTCCAATAGGCTATGTAAATTCTGCCAATTTTGGCAATTCAGATTTCTAGGATGGTGATTAGTTGATTACTCTTCGTTCAAGTTTAACTAAGACGGTAAATTAGGTTTCCAATTCCCATCCTTGTTTAGCATCTTTGTCTTAATTCAGACATGGTCATTTTCAAACTGAGGCATCTAAAAAACAAAGCCACATTGACTAAAATGACACTAAAAGAACAGGATTATAACTTAAGAGGAGGTAATTATCCATTCTTCTCAGCCCAGGGGGAGACTAAATAGTGGAATCAGCTACTACTCTATTCCATACAGCAAATCCTACTGTTCACAGAAAACGACTTCTCTTTCAATGCCCCCAAAAATCCAAGCATGAATAGAGATGCAGAAAGGATTAGTTATACTTTCAATTCTTTTTGTAGGTTTAAGGAAGCTGTTGTTACACAATCTTATTCCATATGAAAGTAGTAAAGGAACAAAATAAAATCAAAAAACAGAACTCTTTCTTTCATCTACATGAGAAAATGACCATTTCTAAACAGAGGAAAGAGCTTTAGTTTGCTTCTCTAATTCCATACCAGATCAAAGGGATAAAGGATCAAGAAGGACTTTTCCATATTAGCTGATTTGAGGTTACCTTATTTCATAAGAATTTTCAAAAGAATACCAGCTTCTGCTAGTTGAGTCTGTCCTAATTGAGGAAAAGATCAAATCTGAATTGGAACAAACTAGGTTTGCTTCTTAATAGTAACTCTAGGGAAAGAAACAGTAGCAACCCACACAAACAGCACAAACAAAAAGTCTAGTAACATGAATCGCATGAAAAGTACAACAGAAAGAGAAACCATAGTTGAGCTCTAAGAGCCCACTCAAATATAAAATTAAAGCTACAACACAATGAACTGATAGAAACTAAACAAACCGGGGATTGAATAACCTGAAATCCACCCAGATTACTTCTTCCCACGGCAAAGGCCATTGATTCAAGGTGACAAAAATCTTCCCTCAAACTGGTCTAGAATACATCATGTCAGCTCCTCATCGACTTCACAGTAAACAATCAACTAGTCCTGAAAGACCACTTAAATAAGTGGAAAAGATTGTAAGTGCAAAATAACGTAAAAATTGGACTGTTCATCAAAAACTAAATGGAAATAAGAAAGTGATTCTAAAAGTAAAACCTGCTAGAGGGCAAAGACTTTGGCTGTTTCTCCAATTTACTCGATCAATGGTGAGAATCAGAGGAAGCAGAGGACAGCTTATTGGCAATGCTGTCGTGCTCCTCTTCTTCGCCCTGAATTCGTGCTGGAATGCGAAATCCAGAGAATACACCTGATGTGGTGAATCCAATGCCAGATAACGCAGCTTGATGATGGATATTTTGTGGGATTTGCTGGTGATGATGATGATGGTGGTGGTGGTGTTGGTGTTCGTCGGTTGCAGAAATTGGCTGGTCTATCCAAGCACGAACCGTGGGCGTGTTACTGGACTGAAGGGGTCCCCTCTGAGAAAACAACTGGCTGTTTTGGCCAAAAGACGGTGGCAGCGCCTGTGGTGGTGGAGTGCCAAAGATAAATCCTCCTACTCCGCCACCAGCACCACTGCCACTGCCATTACCAGTATCAACAGCACCACCACTACTATTCCAAGCAACCAATCTCTGAAACCTTCCAATCTCTGCCGGATGTTGGTGGTGGTGCTCCCATCCCGCAGACGACCCATCAAAACCACCTAATGGGCTGGTTCCAGAGAATAAAACAGGTTCACTATGGTGTGCCTGTGCTGTAGCAGCTTGGTGATGGTGGTGGTGCAAAAGAATTGGCTCCGTGAATGACTGAAGCGAAAGCCGCAGATCTTGACTATGGCTGCTGGTCCTGGACAACAAATCTGGTGGATAATTCTGAAACTGTATAGAAGAAGACGGCGTCTCACTTGAAGCTCCCAATGGGAAAAAAGACTTAATTGTATCCGCAATCTCATCAGAAACTAAAGAAGGTGGAATAAAACCCGAAGTATTGTTCGGGTTATCTCCCATTTCTTGTTGCTGAAGACTTTGAACTTCGTTTCCCATTATTGCAGCCGTTCTTCTGCGAGTACCAGACCCAGCAGCAAGGTTTTCCACCGGGTTTCCACTGTGGTGGATATGAAACTGATAGGGTTTATCATTGTTTGCCGTTGTCGTCGTGTTTTGGTCGTCTTGGTTATTTGGTTTTGTTACTGAAGTCGTTGAAGTCAAAATTTCTGGGTTCCAAGGAGGAAGTTCAGCGAGCTCGTCAATGGCAGGTTTGGCCTTTTTGATAAGCCAATCGACAGCTTTGCTAGGGCGGTCGTAGCCGAGGCGGTCCTGGACGTCGTAGAACTGGATGGCGGTGTGAGCTGAGAGACGGACACGACGGTCTCGTGGACCTTTGGCGGTGCAAACTTTACTGTGACGGTCTTTTCTTCCAGTTGACCGAACAATGTGACCTCCTTGCACCTCAACGATCTCGCCTCCAGTGTGCCTTATCCCCAATCTTGACGATGTTGCAGCTTGGTGGTGGCTATCTCCCATTGTTCTTGCATGTTCGGTTGATTTTGAACCAAAAGCTGAAGAAGAAGAGGATGCGAAATAAGTGCGTTTCTTGGGTGGTTGTGGGGACTCTTGTTCCTGCTGTTGAATTACTTGTCTGTCCAGACTTGCATACAAACGTTGGCCTTGCTGTTGTTGGGATTGGGTTTCTTGCAGATATTGGTGATGGTGGGAAAAGAAGTTTTCTTGTTGGTTTTTGGGTGGCTCTTCTTCTTCTCCTCCTCCTTCTGCTACTCCTATATGACTTGAATTAAGAATTGGATTTTGATGCTGATGGTGATGAGGAGTATGATGCTGTTGCTGTTGTTGTTGTCGTTGCTGATGATGATGATGATTCCTTTGAGGATCCAGACTCAGGTCCTTGTGCTTTTCCTGTTCCAGCTTTTAATGGAGGACACTTTTTTTTGTTAGTGGGTTGTTGGTTCTTTACCCTCTCTTTGCTTCCTAATTTCCTCTTGCTGTCTGTGCTTCTGCCACCACACTGAAACCTGATACTGTTGCCTCCCCCAAAAGGCCCTGCCATTCAATGTTTCTAATTCCATCACCACAAAACACCACACCAAAAGGACCCCTCCCCCTCTTCCCCCTAACCAAGCCTGAAAAGAACCCTCCCCAGAAGGCTAAAAACCAGCTACTATTCCCAGCCTAACCCATCTCTTTCCTTTATCCTTCTTTCTCTTTCTTTCTCTACCCCTTTCTCTCTCTCTAAACTCAGCTTCTAGCAATTGGGCCTCTATTATGTAGTACTGTAGTATTCAGTAGCCAAACTGTTGAAATGGGTTAACACTCAAAGACTTGACACCCACTTGAACGGGACAACCCAACAGCAACCAGAAGCAAAAAAAAAAAAGAAAATTCAACAATGGTTTTCTTGGAAAACAACTTCAAAGTTCTTCATTACTACTACTGCTACAATTATGTTCCTAGAGGGCCAAAAAAACCAAAAAAAAGAAAAGAAAAGAAAAGAGAAAGAGGAAGAAAAGTTTTTGTTAGAACAGTAAATATAAAGCCTAGCTAGTATAGGGAAGAGGAACACTTTCTTGGCCTATAGGAGCCCTTGACGATGCCAGTGGTAAGGGTGGCAGTGTTTGGTCAGAGAAGAGATTAAAGATCTCTGTGATCTCATCACTGCATCTGCTGCTGTTCTTGTACTGCCCTACACTAAACAAAAATAACACCAACCCAAAACGAAACTCCCCCCTCATTCAATCAGCTAAACTTAACTGGACTTCCCCTCCTCTCCACTTTTTTACCTTTCTCAGTAAGACCCCCACATCTTGAAGTATATTTGATTTAAATTTTCATTTGTCTAGAACGTTGTTAACCTGGTAACCTTTTTTAGATTTTTTTCTCTTTTACTTCCTTCCTAGCTAGAAGTTAAGAACCGTTGGTTATAGTTCAAGGGACTGTCTGGATGCTTTGTTTTGATAGATTAGATGGATGGATAGATCCCTTATATGCCACCATCACAACTTTTGACAATGACCCCTTCACAGCTTTTTTTTTTTTTTTCTGCTTTCTGTTTCTTCTCTCTCTCCCCCTTTCTCTTTATTGCTTCACTTAAAAGAAACGACATCATCTTTCCCACAATTTCCCTTCCCCCAAACACCCCTCTTTGGGATTGTTGGATTACTCAACATGGCATCCCAAGGGATGCCTTTTTCACATTTTCTTGTTTTCACTGAGCCATATGAACCAAAAGCAGCAATTGCCTTTCATTGTCTTGGAATGGAATAGTTGTCCTCCTGCATGCCACCTAAATTACTTAGATGCCCCTTTTCTCTTTCTTCAATTTCCATGGATTCTTTTCCTTTTCCTTTTAAATTAAGAATATTTTTTTGTGTGTAAAAATGAGGAAAAAGTAAGTAAGTGGTAAATGACTAGTGTAAAGTATTTAAAGGTTCAAAAATAAATAAATATATCAAATTGTCTTTGTCTTCACAAATGCTTCAAGGAATTGACACTCATGTTATAATTTTGGTAATGTGGAGAGTAGTGAGACAAAGTTATTTATTACCAATTTGCTATTCAATGCAAAAGAATTAAAGAAAAAGAAAAAGAAAAAAAGAAAAAGAAAAAGAAAATTTTCTTTTCGCATCCTTTGTCTTATTTAATTTTGACAAGTGCATTGAAAATGAATTATTTCTACATTTATATATATTCAAAAAGAACTTTCTACACCTAAATAAAAATTCAAGTTCTTGTGACTTTAAGCCCACCCACAATTCTTTGAACAACCTTTTTCCAACTAGTGCACATCTACCTTGGCAAAGTCACAATCACATTCAAGATTCTCAATATAGCATATTGGGAAGAAGACTCTTCTCCACACCTCTTTCTCATAAGGTTTAAAGCATGAAAGCACACTTTCAATTTGCCTTATTTCTATTTAAAATATGTACATAAACAAAAATTAGGCATATTTTATCTATTTTTGTTTTAAATTTACACGTCATGAGAGAAAAAAATCAACATAAATTAAATAGAAAAATCCAACAACGTGAGACTTAAACCTAATACTTAGGTAGAGTTTGGTATGAAAGAAGTAGGAGCACATTTCCTGTAATGTAATTAATTAAATTACATTATAGTATTTATTTTGTAATAAACTACTGCAATGTAAGATTACAATGTAATCACTTTACAGTTAAGGGATGTTATGTGATTGTAGTCTAAAACCAATGCAAATCACATTACATTGCACTCTGTAATATTATTAAAAATATTTTTACCCTTTAACTTTATTACTTTGTTAAAAATATTTTGTAATGTTATAATTAAAAAAACTTTAGAATAAAATATGTAATATAAGAATTAGAAAATAAAATAAAGTATAAGAAATTAAAATTTATATAATATAGGTAAAAGAAATTGAAATAAAATATATAATATAAAAATTATATTAAATAAATGTAAATAAAATATATAAGATTATAATAAGAAATGAAAATAAAATATGTGACATTAAAAATATATTTAAGAGATGATATTATATAAAAATTAATAATAAAAAATACAAGTATATTAAACTTGTATTTTAATAAATAGAGATAATTTTGAAAATTAATATTACATTCCCAGCAAAGTACATGTAAACCAAACGTAACAATGTAATCTTCTTTGCATTTTAATATTATTTTATTTGTATACCAAACAATGTAATGTTATTTTCTTTGCAATTACATTACTTGCAATCACATTACATACAATCACGTTACTTGTAATCATATTGTATTGTAAAGTACTAAATGTGACTTTATATTATAAAGAGAGAATAGGAGGAGTCATGAAGCATGATTCAATAGTTACTTTCATAGTTTTAGTTTCTTCCAGAGGTGCAGGGAAGAGGTTAGAAAGGGCCCGTCCTTACAAAAATTTTAAAATTTTTTAATTTTATAACTTTTTTTATATTTTTTCAAATTTTATAATTGTACATTTATAAATATTAAATTTCTAATATGATTGTTTTATAGACATTCTTTTCATTTTTTAAATCTAAAACTTTGACTCCATCACTAGTTTCTTTACTTTAATTTATTTGTCAATTTGAAATTTTCAATTTTTGTTGTACGGAGCACAACATTCTCTTAGTGTTCACAAAGTTATAATTTCATTGGTGGGGTTAAGTTGTAACCATTGTCATGTAAAGGGTAATGGAATTATTTTTTTATATATTTATATAATATATATGTTTCCCAAAGAGACTAAGACAAAGACTGATGATTTAAATCCAGACAGGATTAACTGTTACAACTTTGGATTATGTTGGGAAGTTAGGGGTTAGGGCTAAACAGAAATAATAATAAAATAATTCTTTCTATAATCAGGATATTTTATGATAGATTTCTTCAAAGTATAGATTGTACTATTTTTTTTTTTAATTCCTTTCCTAATCAACTTTTGGCAGTGGCATTTCTGTCTTGTGCATAGGAAGCCAAAACCATATTGAAGAAATCTTGGTTGGGTGGTGATGCAGTCAAGTCCCCATTAAGCATAAAGTCTTTTTTAATTGTTTTAGGAAAGTCTTTTCTTTGGTTAATTATGAAATCAGGTACATATGCTAAATTAATAATTCATTCACAGTTGAATCAGTCCAATTTTGAAGATCTCACACCACTGTCAGCATAGAGATGAGCAAGATGAGCAAACTTCCAAAAATCAGGTTTAATTTTATTAATTAGATTTTTTAATTGATCAAATAGATTTATTTTATTTTGTATCAAAAAATTGATACTAAAATTTTACAAATCGAAAGCAACTTTACCAAATAAATACCAGCAGCAGTAGCAGGATATCCAAGATAACAAAACAGGAAAACAAAAAGAAAAGTTCATTAGATATATTGACAAATGACTTCTATAGTTCAATAAAAAATAAATAAATGAATATAAATTAATTTATTTTTTTCCATATAGAATATATTAAAATTTGCTTGATTGTAATTGTAATACTAAAATATGTACATTTAGAAGTTAGAAGCAAATGCATGAGTAACATGACTAGCTAAAATAATAGAAACTGATCACTACATTTTGCATTTAGAATGTAAATTTTTATGGGACTACTCTTTGAAAGCTCTATTTGATGCATGAGTTGTGAATCAAAGGTTAGTTTTCTATGTGCAAGTGAGTGAAGTTGAAAAAAAATAAAATTTAAAATTGGCTAAGATGTGGTCTTAATTTATTCTTTATTGTGATAATTGTACTATAAATTAGGTATATTAATTATTAATTTGCATGGTGCTTTCTTATTATGATTGATTGATTAATTTTTTAATTGAGAAATATTGACAATTATGTCATGATTTGGGTGGTTCTCTTTACATAAAGAATCTAAACATAAGTCTTAATTAATATTGCATTTTTTCAAGCTCTTTGTACTTAAAAAAAATTATTTAATCCTTAATTATTGAAACCTAAAAGAAGTTGTTTAATGCCAACGAGATAATGAACAATCTTCTCCTATGATTGGTCTTCATTTCTCTTCCCTCTCTCTGGTTGGGCTAGATGCTTCTTTGTGTTATTACCAAGTCAAAAGCAATAAATCAATTCTAATTTTTCTATTTATTTGTATCATTCTTACTAATATATTATTTTAATTCGTTTTATTAATTTTAGTTGTACCTATATTATCTGTTTCATGTGAAAAGTAATTAATTCTGTTTAATTTTAATTAAAAAATATAAAAAATGACTTCATTATTTATCATTATGAAGTTCGGCATGTATATGTCTGTCAAAGTGACATATGGTAAATTTCATTAATATTCCATTCAAAATTTAATGATGTATTGATAATGAATAAATTTTGAATAAGTTCAAAATGTCGTGAATAAAAGTATAATTTTTTAAAAAAATATGAATAAAAATAAACATTATGAAAAGGTCAAAAATAATAATGAAATCTACTCTAAAAATCCACATTCCCAAATTGAGTGGGATGAAATTTATATCTCTTTATATTTTTGTATCCACGAAAATATTAAATCTAATTGTCTTATTTTTTATATTATCAATATTTTTTCCTGAAAAAAATCCGAATATCTTTTTTTTTCTTTCTTTAAAGAGTATTAACATCATGGATGATGTGGTTATGCCTCATCAAGTAAAATTTTTGTCCTATATCATTCTCTGAAATTTTTTTTCTTTGTTTGTTACTTTATATAGTATAATATTTCTGTTAATTTAAAATTGCATGGTAAATAAAAAACCATAGGCCTGAGCATTTTGAGCTTGGATTTTCCTTGATGACAAATTTGATGGGAGTGTGTGTGGCTTGTCATATAGTATATTAGAAGAGAATATTTTTCAACAAGACATCCATTTAGAAGCAATTGAGATTCCAAAGAAAACTAAATGTACTACAAATTAAAAAAATAAAATAAAGAAATTAAAATGAAAAAAGAACAAAAAAGAGAAAGGGAAAGAAACAAGTTGGGAGAGACAAATTTCCTATATCTAGAAGGTTGTAGAGAAAATAAGATTAAATAGTCCAATTTGATTGGGAGGTGTGCTCCATTTGTCTAGAAAATGGGGAAAAATGCATTATCTCTGTTAATTTATGAGAATATCCATTGGATTTGATAAACTTAATCTTAATTTAAGGATAAAAGTTGAACTTTTTTTTAAAAAAAAATTCCTTCACGACATTGACATCGCATAAGCCTCGACACATCAACGCAACGGCGGAGAGAGTCAAGACTTTTATCTAAGTTTTATTCCAATGATTTATTGAAATTAATTGTGCCCTCTGCAAATTTATAGAGATTTTGGGATTGTAATGTTGACATGAATTTGATAGAGCAATGTTCCCACCATCTTTGTCTGGACTATTTGTATTATTCTTTTACATAGAATATAATCATTGGATAAATGCAATTATGGGGTTTTCAAATGTATAATTAAGACATTAAAATTAAACTAATAAACTATTGTAACACCAAATGGAGCAAAATAGTTAAAAGACAAAAGTATCTGCAAGAAAGAACTTTATTTCAGTTTGCTGTAATAGAAATTGATATATGCCTCTGATATGGCCGACGAAGAAAAAACATTTCTGGCACCTAGGTGTTTATCCTGATTTTGTGAAAAAAAAAAAATCATAGGTTACCTTATGACCAATAAGAATAATTATAAGTAGGGTGCCTATTAATTTTAAAATACTCAAATCGAAATTCAATTAAAATTTAAAAAGATAAAGAGAAATAAAGATTAAAAATTTTTGAAAGGACTATTAAGATAAAAATATATATTTAAAAAAAATAAAAAACATACAATACATACAAGATTTTAAAAATTTGAAGGGGTTACAGTACTCATAAATACACGAGGCTTTGTCCCTGCTTGTTTAAACCCGGCAAGACGAACCAAAGTTGGTGACTGGGGTGGTGACTGTCATCTTAATTTTTAATTTTTTTTATTATTATTGTATAAAATTTAAAATATATAATTTCATCACTTTTAATCAAATTAAGTAATCTATAATTGATTACTCTTTAATAATTTTTAATATAAAACTCTGAATCCGTCACTGTATTCGATTAAAATTCAATCATAATACTCGAAATCCATTATTAACAATGAATGTAATTATGGTTATTGATTCTAATTTTTAGACTAGTGAAAAAAAAAATTGACAATGAAATAGTTGTAGGAAGAAGGAGGACATACTCCATGCGAAGCAGCTAATGAAACCCACTGCCTTAGTTATCCTATCTATCTGACAACAGTCCAACAGTTTTGTGCGACTCTGCTATGTCTAGTCTCTTTCCGTTATTCGCCGCCCATTCATCTTTTACAAAAGAGAGAGAGCGACCCAACCTGCCAAACACTTGTTAAAAAAAATAAAAAATTAGTTGCTTATTTAATTTTTTTATTAAAAAAGAAAGACTTGAATTTTATTTTTTAAACAAAATTATACATCAATAAATGAATAAATATTTTAATATTATTTATTTTTTAAAATTTATTTTACAATATATTAAATCATTTTCCTGTGAGATGCTATCCTTCCAAATTCGATTCTAACTAAATTAAATAAATAATTGATTAATGTAATTAAAATAATATAAAAATAATAAACATGATATTGGAAAAAATGGTATTTAAATAAGCTTTAATCTTTGAATATATGATAATAATTTATAATTAATATTTGATGTACTAATAATGTATAACTTGTTATATATAGTTAAATCATTAAACCTTAATATCTCATTAATGAGATATTATTTTTAAAAAATAAAATATTGATAATATCTCAAACAGTATGAAATTTTAATATTAATATTTTATTTTTTAAAAAATAATATCTCATTAATAAAGTGTTAAAATTTGATAATATATAAAAACCTATACAATGTTAATTCATTAAATATTTTTCTTTTGAATTTACGGCGGGTAAAAAGATGAGAAGTTTGGTCTTGTTTTTAGACATCGTAGGATTATATCTGTCTGGGTAAGAACAACACGTGGCACTGGTCTCCACGTGGGTGTTGATTATGTGGGTCATGGATGTATGCTCAAATTAGGCTGTGGGGCCCCAATTGGCATGTGATGAATGGCCCCCACTCAAAATGATTGGTACAATTTTTCTACAATTTTTAGACAAAACGCAAAAATTCCTAAGCTCTTTTGCAGGTATGCTTTCATATAGCAAAGTCAACCCCTTTGGGTTTTCTTAATTTTTTTTTGTTTTTAAGTAAATTTATATAATGTTTATTAAAAATAATATTTTGGAATGGGAGTTCATTTTAAATATTAATAAATTTGAGATAAATTAGGATAAAATTTTAAGATGTAGGATAATTTATCATCTTCTGAACGAGTTATTATTTTTGACAAATTCTGTAATCGAAATTAATTTAAAGTACGAGGATATTTATTTTGTACTAGTGGTTGAGATATTTAATTTAAAATATTTTAAAAATAAAATATATATTTTATTTTGATTTATAATTATATAGTAAAAGGGATAAAAGAAAACTATGCTGAACATATTGATTGTAGACAGTAATGAATTGATGGTGATGTTTCAGATCTTGTTTTTGTAACTTCATTTTTTTTTTTTACCTTTTGTTATTGTTGAATGGGGGGTTTGGGTTGACTGGTGATGGTTGCTTGGGAGGCGGGAAAATTAAGAAGAAAATAATGGAACTAAAATAAAAAAGGAAAAAAAAGTGGGGGATGCCGGGGGGGGGGGGGGGGGGGGGGCGGCGGGCAACAGTGTGTACTGCATCCACGTGCATGGCATCTACCATATGGATATTTCTACCCATTTGAGTGGAGATGCAAATTGCATCAATTAAAAGGTTTGGGGGTCTAATTGCAAAAAAGGGGATATTAGAAATTGCCTTGGGAATCCTATGATGAGCAAAAGTAAATTGAATAAATATACCAAGTGAATAGGGGAAATGAGTGGGGAAAAAAAGTTTTGTAGATGAAAAAGTACCTGTAATTTTATCCAATACATGAACAAGTTTGTACATAATTTAAGAACATTAGTAATTGATGATTTGTAGTAATATTTAAAATTTATTGTTGAGTTCGATATCATGGTAATACAAATATAACAAAGATTATTTTGTTTATTCTCAATTAATTTTAAGATGAAAATCTATTTTGTAATAACATAATTTCAAAATAGGTGGTTCGTTTTGTTCATTGATCCTTTCGAGATAAGTTTGCTATTTTTAGCTATGAGGCGCATTTCTTGCGTTAGTCGACTTTTATATGTAAAAGAGATATTAATTAAAATAATGATAAAATAAATCTTTTTTCACTTGAAAAAAAGAGTATTATAGTAGTGGTAAAATAAATTTCGTTTCTGCACATGGAGTTTTACATGTGAAGAGAGTATTAATAGGATGACAAAAAAATTTATCCTTACACACGTGAGAAAAATATTAAAGTGAAAAAGAATTAAAAATATTTTAAACACATCAATATACAAAGATTTTATATATGGAGTGATCTCTTTGGTTTCCTTCTTAACAAATGAACTAAGTAAAAATGGCTAACATGAATGCTTCTTTATCATATTAATGTGGTTTACCTTTTGCCAAAATGATATTTGGAGAAGATAAAGTGAAATTCACAATATGTTTGGTAGCATAGAAAGAGGAAGGAAAATAACTAAATCAAAGTAGTTTTAAGACTGTTCATCAATTGGATTCCGTAAATTAATTTTGGGTTTTTTTTTTATAATTGGAGGAAGAGGATTTGAATTCTGCTATTTAGACAAAAAATTATATATCAGCCAATGAACCAAATGCTCAGATACATCTAAACTAGTTTTGAGATATTTACCGTTTGTTTAATTATGGAATTGTACCAATACTTGCAATGAAGTTCTCTTTTACAAGTTTTTTTCAGTTCATTGATTTTGGACACATCATATTTCATGGAAGGGTCAGTGTATAGCAGCAGAATCTCCGTGCAACACTATAATGTAAAACAAACTCTGAATCTGATTCAACTTAGTGTGAGGGGGAGGAGGAGTAGCCTCTCTAACGTATTAATTGTGCCCTGAAGTTGACAGATCAAGCAGCACTTATAAATACGTATTACAAATTTTATGACATGAATTTAAGAAAGGAGATGAGATTGACAGACCTCATCTGCTTTGCTGTGTGTTTCTTTAGTTTCCCTTAGCTGGTAACAAAAGTTTCTCTCCTCTGACTTGTGGATGGTACCAGACCCTCAGACTTGTGGGAGATCCATTCATTTTCCAGGAAAGTTAATTAAGATCTCTCTCTCTTTATATACATACCCTTAATCAATACCATGTGTTTAGAAATTTCATCAATAAATTTTAGGTTCCATTTCTGTCTGTCAATTGTTTTTAATTTGATGGATACGTTTAAGAATGAGTTGGTTCTGCTCGGTGGGTGGCAACCACCACCAATATCTGTTATGGGATTTGGCTATATCAATATACCTTACTGGCCATTCTTAGGTTGATTGAAATTGGGGAATGCCTGCCATCTTAATTCTTGATTTAGTTTTACTGGTTTAAATCCTGGGGGGGAAAGATCCGGGGACGGCTTTCTTACAAAATTACCATCACAGTGGAGGCAAAGGATAGGGTTCAACATTTATGAATTTGAGTTGGTATAAACAAAACTGCAGGTGGAAATTCCAAATGAAATGAGACAGGCCCTTGAAGTTAGCCATGTTGACAACTGTGCATACTGCTTATACTGCTGACATAATTTCGATTTCAATACTCACTCATGCAATTCTTCTGTAAATGGACATTTAATTGACTAAACAAAGCACAAGTCAAAGTAATTTGGGGGGGGGTGGGTTCAGTCAATTAAACTAGAAAACTATTCTAGAAATATTGCATTAGTTCTTTTTTCTTGGACTAGACAGTGAGTGTGAGAAGTAGCTCTCAGCTATCCAACCGAAATAAAAATGGGCAGCAGTAAAGCTGTGGAAGATGATCAATTGTCCTTTCTTCTCAGCTAACCATTGCAGGCTCGTGATCCAATACCAAAAGATCAGTACAAACAAAGAAAATCGTAATTATAAGATGACATCAAAAGTAGGAAAGAGACGATTTCTGGGTTGGGTTTTTTTTTAACTGTTTTTTGATTGTTACTGGTGCAAATTACTGCAATATTATTTGCTCGAACATATCTCTTTGAAATTCCCAAAATATGAGACAAATTTGTGCAGTAACATCATCCTCTCTCTCTCTCTCTCTCTCTNACTACATACTCCTCTCTCTCTCTCTCTCTCTCATCCCCCTGAAACTGAAAGGCTTTAAACCGAGGTGGACGTTTCGTTTTGTGATTTGGAGGCTGCAAAATTAATAGACGGTAAAACGCAAAGACTAACAGTTTGCTTGTCTTGTAATAAGATAGACATAATAACATGTTGGAAGATATAAGAATAGGGGTAAGCCCCATTCCCCAAGCTAGCTATATATCAGTTTAAACTTGTAATGGAACAGTTGGCTGTCATAGTATTAAAAACTCTGCCTGGTTTCACTTTCCAGGCACATTCAAATCATAATTCCCTACTTACTGTTGTGATTAAATATAAATTTACCACAATTGGAATTGTCATACGTGCTCTTAGAGCTGACTAGTTAGCTGTCACTACTATACTGCCAAGTTATTCGCACTATGCTACGGATTTCTCTGATCTGCACCAGAAGGCAATTAATGGCAGTTTATTGCATAATTTCAGCAGTTAATTTTTTTACTGCCAAGGCCTCTTCAACCAGATTTTTTGCGAAAACTTTGTCGAGAATGACTGATTACTGAGAACTGATACGCCTAGTATCGACAATAGAATTAATTACTTAGCAGCACTATCAATTAAAATCCTGGTTTGTTTTCATCGAGCTGCATGCCGAATTTAATTAATTTCTTTGAACTGTTGCTTGGGTAAGATATAAAATGGGTCACTTTTCCAGGGAAAAAGTCTGTTGAATTGGTGCATGGGAAACGTTCAAAATGTGTTTTGCTTTAAATCTTTTGCATATATAGCAGCAGCTAGGCTAGCCCAACCCTTCAGCCAGGGGTATTCTCTCTTTTGAAATAATCTGCATGTGTCCAGCTGTTAGAGGGAATCCTTGCGCAATTGTCAACCAAATATTCACGCGTATAGATCATGCCCCTGATGTTGCAATCAATGCGGTCTTGTTCATTAGAATTGCATATTGTCGTAGCATGCTGTGTTGGAACTTTATCTGATTGTTTGGTTGTTCCATATGCTGTGTTTAAAATTCCCCATTTCACATGGCATTCAAGACAAAAAGCAATAACTTGAAGGCTACGCATTAATTTATGAGACAGCTTGATCAGCAGATATGGTAATTAATCAAGAAATATGGTTATTTTGGGAATGAGAAAATTGAATTCCATCTTGGTGATCATGTAAAAATAGATTAGCAATTCAGGAAACCTTTTGGAGATTCATAGATGATCTGGTGAGTGACATTGAGCAGCACGTCAACTTGTCAACTAGACTGACTCACTTTGTACGTAGCTTTTAACAAGCAAAGCATTTACCAGACCGATGTGAATGATCAAAAACTATAGGTCCCAGAAATTTCAAAGACAATCAGGATTTTCTTCAGCAAGAAGGAGAAAGAGATAAGTGCAAAATGGTGGGGTCTGGGAAGGGTGGTGGTGGTGTGTGTGTGGTAGTGAGGCTGATCAGTGGCAATGCTGCAATCCAACTTTTTTGGTCATGTTAAGGGTTTCTTCAAAAAGGGCATGCAAGCAAAACTCACATCATCACTTTCATGTGCTGTGGGACACTGACACAAAATACCCCTTCACACTCATCTTTGTTACCCTAATTCTCTTGCTTTTGTTTTTTTTTTTTTTGGTTGTCTTTAAAAAACTAAAAAACTATTGTTCTGACCCACCCCCTTTCTCACAACCTGGAATCCACAACCCACTTGGATGCAATATTTTCATTGAAAGAGATGTGAAATCACGCTGCAAATGTCACATTAGCTGCTTCATTTGCTGGTTTTAAGATGGTATGTGTGTTCTTATGACTTGGGATAAACCAGCAGCTTGCATCCAATTAACAGTGACAGATTAATTCCTCCTGTCCAATGCCATGAGTGTTTCCCCATCTCCTTTTCCCCACCGAAAGTGTTGATATTTTTGCCTTTGAAGACTGTTACAACTTGACCAAAATCATAAATACAAAATTTTGGTATCATAAATTTCAACATTCTTTTACATTTACATATGCTCAAGAGGAAAAAAGTGCTATATGGGTTAGGAGTAGAGCTAATCAACTTTTGTTAGAAGTCAAAAACGAAGAAAAATAAGAATTAAATTTTTTTAAATTAATATATTGAACTTAACCAATAATTAATTAATAATAGATAATAACTTTATATAACATGTAAATAAAAAATAAAAAGAAAGACTTACAATACTTTTTTAGAAAAGTTATGTTTGACGATTTTTTCTATATTCAAATTCATCAATTATTAACTTTATACTAAAAAGACTAGTAATATCTTTCTCAATATGAACAACTAAACTATTTGTAAAAAACTTATCGTCTACTTTGTTGCGAAGAGTATTGCTTTAACAATTTTTATTACTGAAAGAGCTTTGTTCTGTAATTATTGTAGAAATCGAAAAAATCAAAATAAGACAAATTAATCTATTTATCAATATTAACAAAAAAATAATATATTAATAAAATTTTAAGTAACAACAAACAGTGCAATACTATACCTTATATTAGAGAATTACATAATAATTTTTTAATTTTTAAAAACTAGAATCATAGAAAATAAAATTTACACAACAAAAAAAAATATTAATAAGTAGAAGATAGAACACACGTAACCAAAAAGAAGGTAGAAGAACATGGTTAATGGTTCGTAATAATTTGAATAAGAAAATTTATAAAAACTTAGAATATATGAGTAAATAAAATAAAAATAAAAATTAAACAAATATAAATAATTATAATATAAATAAAAAGAAAAAGATGAAAGAAAACTTTAACTCTATTTAATTTTATAAATCTCTTTAAAAGTATAAAGTGTGTTTTAGTAGTGAGTTAAAGAGAAGATAATAGAATAAAATTGAAAGAACGAAATAAAGAGAAAAATTGAATGGGATTTGTACAATTATTTTATTTTTAATATTAGTTATTAATTAAAAATTATTTTAAAAAAGTATATCATAAATAAAAAATTTTAAAAATTTTGAAGAGCCACAGCCCCATAAATATGCTAGCATCCACCTCAATATGATACTACCATGTTAATAGTAAATTACTACTATTAGATAAGCTAATAGGCAAGCATTCAATTCAAGGATAAAATTTTACACTATAACAAAGTATTGCCCCCATTACCAAGCCAATACTTGAATGAACATGTACTCAAAGGCACCTCTTAAATTAATAATAACAAAAGAAGCAAATTAGTAATAAATATATATAATATAGAATATCCCACTTTTTCTTTTTTTTTTGGTTATTGAATATGGATAAAATAAAATAAAAATGATGAATGCGTACGAATGAGGTCAGGGCTTAGCAAAGTCTCTCAATTGCTTTCAGTCCTTTGCTTTCAGACTGAAATATCTGAAACCATGGAAATTATCAAGCTAAGGTTCCCACCCTCTCTCTCTCTCTCTCTCTCATCGGTGCATGTCCATGTCACTGACCATGGCTTGTCTGCAGAACTTGACAACCAGTTGTCATTCGCATGTAAACAATCTAAATTATGATTATGACTGCTAAGGAAACCAAAACCTGCTTGATCACAAATTCACAAGCAGGAAAACATAGAATTCCTAAAAGTTTAGAAAAGAAAAAAAGGGCCCTTGTTTGTTGAACATGAAAATCGTGGTTTACGTGTAGAAGCAAGCATATGAAAAAAATGTTCCAGGAAAGTGACTACTTTCCAATAATAAATTAGTCTGTTGCGTTGCTCGTGAGGTGCATATGAGGTAATAATTTTTTTTAATTAAGTTGAGAATATTTTATAAAATAAATATGTAATAGTAATTATATTATCATATTTAATTTTGGTATATATTGACATGTATAAAATGTTACTTTACAAAATATATAACAGTTGTTATTGTAGTCATTATAGTATTATTTATGGTTTACTCTCATAGAAAAATACACTTATAAACAACTTTATAACAAAACAAAATTTTAAATAAAATATCCAAACTTGTAGTAAAATACTCAATCTCTCAAAACTTTATTTTAAGCTAATTGTATGCACCATTTTGTTTTAATTACATTTAACACTGAAAAATGATATAAGAGTAATAAATAATTGAATAAAAATTTTTTTTTATAAAGTAAAAGAAAATCTAAAACATCAACCGCGTGAAAAAAAAAAATCTAATTCAAACTCAACCTCATCAAACTTCAAGCTCACGTCCCAAAAACCTAATCATGCACCCAACTCCATCAGACCTTAAGCTTACGTCTCAAGAATCCAACCACGCGTCAAATTAAAAATCGGACCAAACCTAAATCCAACCTCATTAGAGGTCAAGCCCATACCTCAAAAACTCAACCACTAACCTAATCTCATCAGACCTCAAGTCCATACTCCAAAAACTCAATCACATGTTAAATCAAAAACCTTATCAAATGTCAAGCTAGGAACCCTTTCGAGCTTTCTTTAAATATAACAAATCTTTTTTGGTTATTCGTAATTTTCAATATCGGTAAAAAGTCTAAATGAAATTATTTATTAATTTAAATAGGGACACCTACATGCATGTAAGTGTTTTTTTTTTTTTTTTCATAATCAAGTTGATTTAGTTAATTATAGTTGTATAATTAGTTTCGTACTTGTTTGCTAATGATGAAACAAAAAAGTGTAATAATACAAATTATAGTAATTTTTTTACTACTAATTTTTCCTTTAACTTTTTTCTTTTATTTATATCCATAAATTTTAAATGATAAGATAGACATAAAATGAGACATTTTAGTAATGTCAAATTTTATGTGTGTTTAAGATGAAATGTATTTTTTAGTGTTGAATGAAGAAAATAATTTTGAAAATTTTATGAGTTTTGTCTACCTTTTTATGACTATCATTGGAATAATGAGATGTGAGTAAGCTCATGTTCTAAATTTAGTTGATTTTCATTTATTTGGTTATCAAAATTTTCTTTTTATATTATTAATAAATTTATGAAATGAGATTGGTAGAGCTATTGGCCTTGTGAAATAGTTAAACCAGTATAATTGATTTGGCATTTGAATTTGGGCTATAGGGTTGATTTCCTCTATCAGAAAGGATGGCTAAGAAATTTACAAAAGCATAACCAATAACCCTGTCAAGTGTCAAACTAGTAGCTTTGGAGTTTTTATGCGGTAGCCAGGTGGAGTGAAAGAACAGAACAAGTTTTCTTCAACACATGGCTAGGAATACACACCAAAAATATCAGTTGCATGGCCTGCAATTGTGCAAACTGCTCAACCCTTCTTCTTTACCTTCTCCATAGTCCCAAATTTATAATATTTATGGCTACTTCGACAAAGGCATAAGTATTGATAATAAGTTGTTTCAATTGATGGTATCAAGATAAGATACCGATGTGATTTTAACCTAAAACTATTTAAATTTATACAAACATGTTATCAATTGAGTTTTGATTTCTAACCTTTTTTGGTCAAATAGTATCATATCTGTTGAGTTTCATTGTCAAGGTACTCTCTCAATGAATTTGTTAAAGAGGTGACTCAAATTGTTTCTCTTTCTTTTTTACCATTAAGGGCAAAGCCCAAGTACAGTAATTGAAATGGGTTTGTCTCCTACTATGACCATCAGGCCAAGCCCCAAATTTCCATGGATTTCTATTGAGTGGTTAGGAAAAGGTCATTCATACATGAAACTTTGCTCACTAACCCATAATTACAATATGATTCCTAGAGCATATAAATGGAATTATTCTTTTGCCCTGGTTTTCCTTCTCACTTTTAAATGCATGAAAATTTGTGGTTGGTATTATTTTTGACTCTGTTTATCACCAAAAAGAGAGAGAAAAAGGAAAACGTTTCTCATCTTTTTTTCTTACTACAAAAACCATAAACAAATTATGAAAATCCTATGAAATTAAGTAAAAAGAGGAAATAAATGTTAAATCCTCTGAAACACCCTGCAAGTTTTTTCCCGCCAAAGAGGGAAAAGCAAAAGAACTTTTAACAGATGTTCTGTTTTTCTCTGTTTCGCTACCCGTCTCCTTTAATCACTGAATTAAAACCCCACTTCAAAACCCAATTTTTTCCTCTTAATTTCTCGCGAAACCAACTTTTTACAAACTTTTTCACCACAAGAATTTCTGGGTATCCAATAAAATCCCCTGCTTGTTCTTCTTCTTCTTTGGAGGATGAGTATGACGTGGAATTGGGCCGCCTTTTGGCTCTGTTACCAGAGGAAATGAGAAGCAGAATCAGTGAACATGAACAGCTACGTGAGTTGATTGAAGTGGTTATGGATTTAGGCAGGAAACCTTTGGCTAGATTTCCGTCAGGGGATTTTGTATTATCCGATTGTCCAATCACAGTTCAGGATATTGAGCATGCTACTACTCAGGTGAATATATATATGTTTTTGTGGTTATTTGCATAATAAAATTGTTGATAAATGCTTTGGATGGTAATTAAGGAGTTTCTTTTTTCTTCTTTTTCCTCACTGAAGTGTGTTCATGAATGACTCATCAATGTCATGAAAAGTAGAGGATGGTAATTGAGGGGAGAGAAAATAAAATTTTTTTTCTTGTTGAATTGGACACGTTAAAAAATGAATATAGTTTTAAAAGAAGGGTGTTGCTTGCATCCTTTTAACAATATTCTTACTTGAGCTATGACCTCTTTCATTTGCTGGAGCATGGATTATCCCTTATTTTTGACTACTGGGCTGTAGTGTGGAATCATGTTTACTGCTTCCTAGCACCAAAATTGCAGGTTGGTGACTTTGCCATCGACAATCGAGCAGGCATCAGCCGAACATTACATCGCATTAGTGCAATCAGGAATCGGAAAGGCACAATTATTGGTTTAACTTGTCGTGTTGGTAGGGCAATATCGGGAAGTGCTGATTTATTGAGAGATTTAGTTCAAGATGGGGCTTCCTTGCTTCTCATTGGTCCTCCGGGAGTGGGGAAAACAACAATTATCAGGTTAGCCGTTTCTATCTCATACCTATTTGATAATGTTGCATCACTAGGACTGCCTTTTTCTGTTCTCATTGTTCAGTTCTTGCAAAGTTGATTTTGTGCATGTCAAACACTCAATTCTAACTAATTAGCAAGTTAGTATCTCTTTACTCAATAGAATTCTCTAAATTCTTATATTAGTAAACTGGTCATACTTCGTCATGGTCCTTGCTGAAGTAAGGTCCTGAGAGGAGTCAAGTGGAATTGTTCCTCTCCTTTACTAGTTTTACTAATAGTGGCTGCTCTCAAGACTTAAACTGGTACTTTTGAGCATGTTAGTCCAAAATTATTATTGTTAGATTAGTAACGGCTTTCAAATCTTTTGACTCAGTGAACATGTTAAATCCCATTGTACCGAAAGAGTTTTAAAATCTATGCAGACAATAGGCTGTCTTTTTTTGTCTTAATGCTGGAAATGCATTTGCATGTACACTCCTACACTTAGTCTGATCATTTATATATATGATTTTGTTGTTTGAATATATTTTTAGTGAGGGTTTATTTGTTTTATCTCTGCTGTTCCAAAAGTTGCAGTTTTGGCTACTCATGGTGGAATCTTTCCAATGGCATTGCTAGGATAACCTAAATTTCTCAAAATTGGCAGGGATATAGCTAGGATGCTTGCAAATGAATACAAGAAACGTGTGATGATTGTTGACACCTCCAATGAGATAGGTGGGGATGGCGATATACCACATGCTGGAATTGGTAATGCTCGGAGAATGCAAGTCCCTGACTCTGATATGCAACATAAGGTAGGAGCTGGTAGTGGATGATCTCATCTATCCTCTCTGGTTAATTATGGAAATTTATTTATGTTGATGTCATGATGTCGAAAAAATGTCACTTGCAATATGTTATGGTTATTAAAGTAATTTGCTTACATTCTGTAAATAAGCTTTTTCTACTTTTCCTACTGTACGTCCTTGGTCAGTAGGACTTCCTACAGCTGTGTTCATAAACATATTTCTAGGTCAAAAACTCAGTTTTTCTTCTAAAACCTTTAGAGGTAATTAATTTTGTGGTGCACTGATATGTGCCATCATTAGCCCAATTCATCCAGCATAATGCAAATAAATTTTTTCTGTTAAGACTTATGGATGTCGGAATCCTAGAAATTAGAGGAGCCCACATGCATAAATTAAGAATATTCTGCAATTGCCATATGTTAAATCAATCATTTCTACCTACCACCACTTTAAATTTTTTCTTTAGATCAGTTCACTTTTTACCTCAAGTTCTCCCCTAGTTTGTCCTATCCTTTACCACTTGTCTTCAGTGATAGAAGGACCCACCAAATGCATTTGTCCCCACAGTTAAATTGTACAATTTTATATAATGCAGGTATTGATAGAAGCAGTTGAAAATCATATGCCACAAGTGATCGTGATTGATGAAATCGGAACAAAACTTGAGGCAATGGCTGCATGCACAATTGCACAACGTGGAATTCAGCTAGTTGCCACTGCTCATGGAGTAACCATTGAGAATTTAATAATGAATCCTTCACTAGAGATCCTTATTGGGGGAATACAGGTGAGGTAGCTGCATTGAGACCAGTGTTAATTATTTACTGAGTAGCAGGGTTGCTGGCATCTTTATTCCAAGCCTTTTAAGATCATCAGTATAGGTGTCAGTGCAGATACTGTTAAATGCTTAAAAATAAACTGCATTGGTGCGTTTATGCCCTGATGGTCTCTATGTCACATGCCTTAGAATATTTCACTAGAAGATTTGTTGAAGTACAAGTGTGCTGCTATATGTCTTAGTATTGAAGGTTATGCAGCGGTTGCTACAGCTGATTGATTGAATACGTTCAGAAGCTATAATTGATTGAGCAATTGTATTTCAGATATATGGAATCAGACATTGTTGATTGTACCATCTCAAGCCTTTGCAAGATATACAGTCCAACCCTTAGTTCAACCTGTTGCATCCATCCTTTATCATAATTTTTCTTCTCTGTTCATTGACTTTTAGAAAGCTTACTAACAATTTGTTTAGGAAGGATTCTTTTATTGACTGATGTATTAAGGTAACTTTTCACTAAAATTTTGTCTTATGCTACAACTTGTTGAAAATTTGTTTTTGGTACATGGAAAAGTTATGTCCTGAATGTGAAATTTCATGGTCACTCATTCTATTCTGGTTATGAGTACTATTTTGGTTGATGGACATGCTTACTTTGATGACTAAGTTAATGCAGTGATATTGTTTCTTTCCTAAACGCAGAACATGAATTTAAAAAACATGAATGTAAAAAACAAAAGAACGAAGGGAATCTATCAGCATTTTGCAACTGGTTTTTTTGACATTTTACTTGAGAAATAAGCAAGATGAGCTCCCTATGATCCAATTAGATCTTTTCTTTGCTTTTGTTGATAGATGATAGATCTGTTGCATGGTCAACTAATCATCTAGTACAAATATGACTTTGGTATGGGGGAATGAAACACTTGAAATGAATAAGTGAGGTAACAGTGTAAAGAGGTATCAAGGCACTGGAGCTAGGAGAAATTCTTTATTTCTCACCAGCTCAATGTAACAAACTTTATTGTAAGATGTAAGGTATCGAGGCTCATGAAGTTTCATATACAGTTGTATGCTACGATATCCTCCATCCTCAAAGGATGCCGCATCTTTCTGCGTGTCTTTCTCATTTTTAATTAAATGCACGTTTCTTGTTGCAGTGTTAAGCATTTCTGTCGCGGAATTATATTGTAACAAATTCTGACAAAATCTTTTCACAGTAAATCTGTGATATGCTTAAGTTCAACATGTGGGTATAAAATGGTAAACAAGCAAAGCTGCTTTTTATGCGTGAGTTATCATCCATTGCACTTATAATTTTGTTCTTTACCTGCTGTTTTTTTGTTGAGTGCAAATTTTGGTTACTAACACATGATTTATTCTTGTCCTTTCTCATTTCACCAATGCAAAGATATTTTTATGTTTTCATAATTTTATCTTGAAATACTGGAAACTTCTGTGATCATTATACTGTCTGAGAATATAATTTGTTATAGGTTCATTATTAAATAAATAGTTTTTCAGAGTGTGACTCTAGGGGATGAAGAAGCAAATCGAAGGGGTGTCCAGAAAACTGTGCTGGAGAGGAAAGGTCCATCAACATTTAGTTGTGGTGTGGAGATTGTTTCTAAGACTGAGTTACGTGTTCACCGCTGCCTTGAAGCAACAGTTGACGCTGTTCTCTCTGGTGGGTTTTTTTTTTTAAAATTATTATTATTTATAGTGGGTTCCTAGAAAAATCAAAGAGGGCAATCCAGGATATTTTCAGACATTGGTGATGCATTGGTGTATGTCGTTCTTTCTCTGGTGTGAAGGTCATTTTCCTTGTGTTGAAATCCGTAAGATGAACTCTCAGGGGCTAGAAGTGACCTCACAGACTTCTACTGATATCAGCTCTGACAAGAAAGATGTAGTAGTTGCTCGAGATCTACTAGAGATTAGCGATGGAAAAATTGGCAATAATCAATTACCTCCTGAACTTTCTTCAAACATGGCTGAGGATTCTTTGGAAGACTGGGCTTTACTTCGTTTGTATGTCTATGGGGTAAGTCATCTCAACATCATACGTTAACGTTGCCATTTTGATTTATAATTTAAGGTTGTGTTTAGTGAGTTTATGAAGTTAACATGTATTCAGTATTTGACATTACCTGTAATGTTCACTCAAATCCTAGTTTTGATTAACTAGGTATGACCTAGATGTTGATGGGTTCAAAGCTAAGTCAAACGACCTTTTAACTTATGCTCAATAGATTTGACTGCATGATATTTTATTAGTTTTAATAGCCACTTTAGTCATTTGTGTTTGGATATTTATATAGACATGACATGTAATGTGATAACAAATGTCATCAAAATCATAAAGATATAATGTCTCAGTCAAAGCTCTCTTAGTTCTGATTGTCAGTAGTTGCAGCAGTTTTAAATAATGTGAAAGTATTACATATGGAACTGACAGAATGATCAGTTATTCTAGATCCCAGAGGCAAGTGTGATACAAGGACTTAAAAAGTTGAAAATGGATGCTGCAGTTCAATTAACTGATAATATCAGTGAGGCAAATGCAATTCTTGCTCTGCTTTCAAAGCTTAGGAAGAACTCTGGGATTCAAGCTGCAGCTAGATCTCATCACATACCTGTCTACGTGGCCAAGGTGAATACTACCTTCTTGGTTAGTGTCAGTTGTACTTCCACATCATCAAAGTTCTGGTGTGAATCAGTTGTTTCTTTTCTTGTAGACAAGCTCATTGATGCAGATAACAAAAGCCATAGAGGCATTAAAACATGGTTATCCATATAGATTGAAGAATCCTGGATCAGAAGATGAAATGAATATTTTGGAGAAGGTTGATGCCTTAGAGGTAAAGACTGATACTTTTTCCTGTTAAAAGTTTATGCTCTCTAAAAGGAAGTATAACTTTTGCAAGTGGAATGGTTACAGCTTGCAAGAGAGTGATTAGAACTTTGTTCTGTAATCTCTTTCAGCCCTTTCTAGTGGTTTAGGGTTTTTTTATTTTTTTTTTATGCTGAAAATTCACGCAGGGTCCAACTATCCTATTAAATTTTATTAATTACGAAATAAAAAGTACAAAGGAGGAGACCTAAATCGTGATCATAAGAAAGTTTCGGAGAAGCACCTAGAGTAAGAAAAATCATTTTACGTGCATAACTTTTTATACTACAGTAAAACAAATATTCTTTATTATTACATTGAGATAATAAACTAAAGTAAAATTTAAAACAGGAAATGAAAATAAGAAAAGCACTTAGAGTGGAGTGTTTCATTTTATGACCATATTTTTTACTATCGTCATAAAATTGAAACACTTTCATATTACAAAAATCTATGTGAATAACAACAGAAGAAAAATAAATTAGGAGTATTACTCCTTTACATTCATTTGAAGCGAACATAAGGTAAACTAACTTTATCTAATTTAAGAATATCTTTAAGCTGACCTTTTGCTTATGAAAATACTTGCAAGTTTTGGTGCGTATGCCCTTGATTTGAGAGATGGTCTGCTGCCTGGTTTCCTTATCTATGGATATGCAAGTTCTAGTGGTTCAGGTTTAGCCAGAATATACTTTTGAGCAGGTTTACCAATCATTTTTCCAGAAACCTTCAAATAGGTTAATGAGAAGTTTATTTTTCAATGGGGGCAGTCCATCCCTGTAGATATGCATCAAATCAGTTCATTGTACTCCCATACAATTGCACTCCTTAAATTTGTTCTCTACATTACAGGAGGCAAGAATAGCCATTGAACAGGTAGTAATCCTGAAAGGGAAACCTGTGGAACTACTCTCGAGACCGCCCCACATTATGTCTGTACAAGTAGAGCTCATTCAGAAATACCAACTACAGTCAGAGAAAGTTGTCAAAGGGTCAGAGGTACGTCTACGTGTCCTCCCATTTCAGCTTACAACGAGTGAGGACGTCGAGAACTCAAGTGAGAACATTGATGCAAATGAGGGTGACAATTTTGGCAGTTACGGCGCAAATGGTTCCCCACGCAGTGTGGACAGGTTACCTCTCCTGCCTGATTAATTAGTCGTCAGCATGTGTCATACATTGAACATTGCCACAGTCGTTAGTTTTCTAGCAGCTTCACATGTTCTTGCATGGAGGCCTGCAATGCATTCCTTTAGATTTTGCTGGTTTCTGTTGGATGTCTTAATATCAGAAAAACGAAATGACTGGAATATCATTACATGGTTGATTATCTGGATTCTTTGATCTCTTTCTCTTTCTTTAACTAATGTAAATCTGTTGATGGTTGATCCGTTTGGAACTACGGCAAAAGCAAATCCCAACAGTTCCATTGTCGTATGCAAAGATATAAATAGAGAAGTGAAGGAATATGTACCAAAAGAACTGCAAGAAACTTAATTTTTATTTATATATTGAAGATCATAAACTGGTTTTCAAGTTCTATTAATCGCTATCTTCAACATAGGTCTGACTAAAGATAAATTTCGGAGGTGGAACTGGATTTATCTGACCAGGGGGGCCATGGCTCTCCGGTGGCCTCGGAGGATTCTCCAGAGGATCGACTACGGCACCATTGTTTTCCTGTTAGAACAAGATATCAAAATAAATAATATATATATATATNTATCAAATATAAAATTAAATAATATATATATATATATATATATATATATATATATATATGTGTGTGTGTATACGCGTTCATGTACATACAAAATTTGATTAATTTACAAAAGTTTTCATGACGGTTTCATCAATCTTAATATCAATATTTCTCGACACATGTAGATGATCGCCTTTGAAAACTCTTGCTTTGGTACCTGAACATATTACAATAACAATTCTTTAGTGATCATTAAAGTGACAAGTACCATCAATAAGAGAATTGCTTTGAATGCAAGAAATTAAGTCAGAAGACAGCATGACTCTACCTGTATTGAAGAGCATGAATAACTGGAGAGAAATTGCCAATAACAAAACCAACCATTTGGAACCCATGGGAATTGGAAATAAGCAATTCTTTTTCATTTGCCAGTAGAAAAACACAGTAGTACCCCCATTTTATAGCAGTCTGACCTCTATCATTTTATGAAGGTACATTCAACATGTACAATACCCAAAAGAAGAAACTAAGCCTAATTTTTGGGAACAAAAGAAAAGAAAAGGGAATTATTTTGGCAATACCAAAAATAAAATGTTTTTGCTTGTAATTTTGTGGTTATTATTGTTTATTATTACATAACCGAATCCTATCGTATCCTTAACATTTATTTCTTTGTGTCATTTCTATGTAAATCAACAACGATTATGATAAGACTGACCTTATTGTAAAGTCAAATAATAAAAAAAAAATAACAAAAAACTTGTAAAATAGGTTAACAACTAAATAATGTGTGTAGTATATAACCTTATCTATTTTATGTTAAATATTATGTAATTTTTATTTTTAGTCTCACACTTTTAAGTTAAAATATAAAAATATTATTTTTGACATTAAACATTATATTTAATTACTTTAATTTGGTTAAATTTATTACTTTCAAATATTTTAATGTTATATTATAATTTAAAGATAAAAAGAATTATCCAATTTAATGTTAACTTTATAATTATATAATTATAAGTAACATTAATATTTAATAGTAATATACATATCATTAACATTCAGACCTGATCTGTCCTGATGGCATTCTGGAAGTGATGGCCAGAAGATGTGATCCAACCAATGGTTGAGTTCCACCTTCTTGAGATCTTAGTAATTTTTTTGTTTAAAAATGATTGATTAGAAATTTTACGTCAATTTTTATATATTTATGTTAATAATATAAACAAGATAATTTTAATAATATGTTTTTTGCATCCTTTTTCTTTACATTAGTGGTTTACCAATTTTAATTTTACAGCATAAAATTTTTTAATTTATTATGTTAGAAATCTTACTAACTAATTTGAAAGGATACAAATTATTTGAACATATATTAAAAATATAAAAAATTGATTTTTCATTTAAATTATTAAAATACAACATTTTATGTTAATTCTTATACATTTAGATTAAGAATATACAAATTCAAATTAAAAATATGATATATTTTACGTTAATTCTATACATTTACATTAATAATATATAAATTTAAATTAAACATATGTGATAAAAAAAATCTTGTTTTGCATTGTCTCAATCATACGAATGGCTCTTCTATAATCCGTAAGGTAGTTTTGCTGGCTTTGACTTTGTATATATAAACCTTACTGTATGCCATTTAATAGGTCATATATACATATATTTTGCATTTAATACTCCCAAAGTAATTTTCAAATGGATTCCATTCATATATTTTATCTTGCCTTGATTTTTAATCTTGCATGTCTAATTTAATTATAAACTTTTCCTAATAAAATCATGCAAATTATGAAGATCTTTGAATCAATTCACCCTCTCTTCCTGCTTCTTTTCCATAACCAAAAATTAGTAGATTTTATGTCCATGTGTCCATATATTTATATATAAAAAAAATAGTAAATTGCATCTTAAACTTTTGCTTGATTCTTGATTTTTAGAGATTGAGATATTTAGAGATTCTAATCATAGATAATATAATACATGTTTCAATTTTTTATCAAATCTTAGAACAGTTATAAGTGTGGACGTTGTACACCCTATTAGATTAACTTTTTGAAGAGACAATAATGTATCCGTGACAAAATGATATCAAGTGTTTCAAAAGGAAGTACGTTCGGTATTTTAAACTCACATCAAGCAAATAATATCAAATGCTTTAATATAAGTGTGAGTGCTGCACATCTTAATAAAAATCCATGATTTGTGACAAAATGATATCAAACGTTTCAAAAGGAAGTATGTAATGTACTTTAAGTTTTTTTTTTAATATAATTGAGAAAAAAGAGATTCAAACCCTACTCTTTAGATCGGAGATAATGCACTAATAAATGAGTCAAAAAGCTTAGTATAAATAATGTACCTTAAGCTCTTATAAAGAAAATAAGAGATTTTGAAAAAAAATTATAAACATGAATATTACTCATCTTATTATATTAATTTTTCATAGAGAAATAATGATGTCGTGGCATATGCAGAAACCATCTGTTTTCAATAAGTGAAAAAGGAAGTCAACAATTTAACTATGGTAAGAAAATATTTATTTATATTTATTGTATCTCCACTTTGTGTCACACAATGAATTAGTTTATTTTTCATTTCTTGTCAACTAAATTAATAATTTCAATAAAAAGATGAAAGGAAAGTGTATTTCCATCTATTCACATATATTGTTTTCCTTCAAAAATCATTTATTTTTTAAACTTTCTCTTTTGCATTTCAATGTACCGGACTATCGGGAATACAAACCAAACCAAGTAAATAATAATAATAAAAAAAAGATAAGAGAAAAAGGTTTTTATCTTACCAAATTATGCAAATGTTGTCCATAAACTGTTCTGCAGCAAAAATGAACAACATTTCATATGAAGCAACAGTAATTTCAAATTAAATATTAAGAGAACATTGTTCATCCTTTGACTTGAGGAAATTAGGATAGATTAAGTTACATCAACACTGATGGCAGCGGCGGCGGCGGCAGAGGAAGTGGATAAATGAGAGGGCCTGACCCTTTCCTGACCGGTGGCTTTGGAGGTTTATGCAATGAATCTATTGCAGCAGAAGGCGGCGGCGGCGGAGGAAGTGGATTAATGTGGGGGCCTGACCCTTCCCTGACCAGTGGCCTTGGAGGTTTACCCAATGGAACTATTGTAGCAGCAGCAGCATCACCTTCCTGTCTTATAAAACATGCACAAAGTCAATGAGTAACTCTTTAAATTAAAAAGTTATTTATTATTAAATTAAACATTCAAATATTAAAATTATGTACATAAAATATATACATATATTTTTTATGAATCAAAATAACAAAGAATTGAACCTCAATAGATCGTGACAGCAAAACAACTCTACCACGTAAAATACATACATATAAATAATTTCGTAGACTTACTCAGATTTTCAGTGAGCTTTTGTAGGGAATTTTTCTTGCAACACCTAAACATTTTATGATAATAATGCTTTAGTGATCATTAAAGTGACAAATACCATCAATAAGAAAAAGCAAGAAAATCAGAAGACAGCATGAAAACCTGTATTGAAGAGGATGAATAACTGGAGAGAAATTGCCAATAACAAAACCAACCAACCGGAATCCATGAGAATTGGCAATAAGCAATTCTTTTGCAATTACCAACCCCATCTTATAGCTGTCTGCTCTCTGTCATTTATGAAGGAACATTGAATTTGTACAAGGCAAGTTAGTTTGGCAATACCAAAAATAGTAAAATGGTTTCCTTTTAGTTCTGGTGGTTACTATTAAAAAGTTTGGTAAGTTACTTTTACCCCAATCTTACCCCTTCTTTTAACATTTATTTCTTTGTGCAATTTCTGATGTAAATCTTTTTCCACCTCATTCTAGCAAGAACATAGGTTTTGCCATTTATATATATACATATATTTTCCATTTAATACTCTCCCCAAAGTAATTAATTTTCAATCCATTCCTTCCATATAAATTCTCTTGCTTTGATTTTTAATTTTGCATGCGTAGTTGAATTATAAAATTTTGGCATAATACTCAATTAAGTTTTTAAATTATTTAAGAAAATTCAAATAAATTTTTATTTTTTATTGCATTCAATCAAGTTCATGTATTTTTATTTTCAATCAAAAAAACCATTATGATTAATAATTGACTAATTATCATTAGTTAAAATACCACTTATCAGTTTATATCTATATGACACTAAAATGACGTTGATGTAGAGGCTGAAAAATAACACATTGTTATGTATAATATCAAATTAGCATGTCACGTCATGATCAATTATGATATGCTAGCATGTTATATTATCATTAATTATGATATGTTAGAACGCCAGACTAATGTCATGAATATATAATGATAAATAGTATTTTAATTAAGTTAATTATTAATCATAGGGATTTATTTTACAATAACTTATTAGGTTCAAAAATATAATAGCTCGATTGAATACAATAAAAATATAAGAACTTATTTGAACTTTTTTGAATAATTTAAGAGCTTTTTTAAATATTATGTCTAAAATTTTCCTAATAAAATCATGCAAATTATGAATTTAATTTCCATGTGTCCATGTATTTATAAACAAAAAATTAATAAATTGCATCTGAACATATAATTATACATGTAAATCCTATTACATCTGAACAAAAAATTAATAATTTGTTAATTATATAAATCCGCTTGCAAAATTTTAAAATACCATCATTTATGCATGAAATAATTAAAAAAATTATATTATTGATGATTTCTCAAATTTATTAGTAATTAAATAAACATAATTTTCCTAGCAAGACTGCCAATATATAAAGCCTTGACTCTTATCCTTCGTTATTCACTGTAGGAAATCAACAGTTTTTCATTAGATAAAAAGGAAGTGATCAACAATTTGATTATATTGTGAGAATATATATATATATATATATATATNCTATAGTATATATATATATATATATAATATATATTATATTATATATGTAACTTTATTTGTTGAAAAATTCACAAAACTTCAATTAATTTATTGAGAAAAATAAAGAGATATTGATATGATTAAATTTTAACCTGTATATGTATCTTCAACGATGAATTTTAAGAATTACTTAAGAAAATTGTACATAAATTGTTGAGTCTATATTTAACGTGATAAGGTGATCTATTCAATAATTTTTTGAATTCAATAAACATGATAAGTTTAATATTCGTTGATATGATAATAATATCTTTGGATTATACGTTATAATGGTGATCCATTATTTTTAGGCAATTTAATCCATTTGGTTTATATTCTGCTCTTTTTGACTTAATTTTTCAATTGCTATATCATTGGCTAAAATCATGCAAATCCTATCGCTTTGAAAAAATTTTCATTTTAAAACAATAACCCCATTTTAATTTTTTACTATATTTATTCATTCATTTATTAAAAAGGTATAATTTAAGGGATAAAATCGGAAAACCTCACTCCAATTATTGTAAAAGGACACTTATTTGATCCAAACAAAAACTTATTTGAATTTTTTCAAAAATAATTTAGAACTATTTTCAAGTATTGAACAGTATCTCAATAGATAACAAAAAGAGGAAATATAATATCTGTCCAACTCAAATAATGAATCTGAAACCAACCTTATAACAACATTTTTATAGTATAATATTTTATAGTTATAGGCCATATATACTATAAATTAGCTTTGATCCAAAGGCTCAATTTTTCTATGTGGAGTCGGTTAGTGTTAGACATAATCTGACCTAAAATAATAAACCAATTTTCTTTTCCAGCCATAAACTTGAAAGTATGGTGTTCTTTCCATAATCCCATAAGCCATGAGCTTAAAGAAATATTTTCCGAATTCTCAAATCCTCTTGATTAAATTCATAGCTTTTTAGCGTGCAACCTTTAGCACTTTCAAGACATAAGTTCATGTTATATATATTTACATAATATTTAAAAGGTAATTTTTTTTCTTTTATTTGTCAGATAAATTGGTTGTACAAGTTTGTCGGATTTCGGAAATTTAATATTGAGAAAGTAAAACAATTGACATCGACAAAAAAAATATTACTAATATTTAAGAAATAGTTAAAGTTTTGATTTGGTAAAGAGAAAAAAGTGTAAATATAAAAAACATTATACTTACAAAAGTTAGAATATGTTTACTTAAATAGAAAAATATATTATTGATGCAGTTTTTTTATATTTTAAGTATTAAGAGAATTAAAAAAAAAATTATTCTTCTATTGTGTTAAATCAAACTTATATACTTTTATTTTGGATTAAATAGACTCTTAAGATTAATAGTTGATTAATTGTTATTAGTCAAAATGTCACTGGTCATTTTATGTTTACTTGACACTAACATAAAAGGTGAAAAATACTATGTATATATGTTATAATGCCATATCAACATTGTAGACACCCATTTAAAAAAAATAAAATAATAAAAATAAAAATTAAAAAAAATTAATTAAAAAAAAAAGAACAGAGAAGTGAAAAGACTGAACGTTTGTTCAGCCTCCCTGTCTCGTCACCTCCAACTACTTGCTCAGGCTTGCTTGTGCCAAGAGCCCTGCGAAAATCAAATGATTGCACTCTTGAGATTATCCAAAATTTTAGACAATCTGGATCTTTTAAAATTTAGGCAAATTCAACAACAAGGGGGGCAGATTTTGAAAAAACAAGAGAGAAAACGTTTCAAAAAAAAAAGTCTAGATCCAACCAAAAATTTCCATTTTCAAACAGTAGCAACAACAAAAACCACAAATCAGATCCAAAGATCCTAAATTCTACCAGCAAATAACCTTAGCCACAATAACAACAATAAACCAAAATCAATCAAAAGATAAAAAAAAGCACATAAAAAAAGAAAAGAGAGAAAAATCAGTGGTTTCGGGTAGTGTAAAAAAATTGTGATTTGGTGGGTATGGTAGGCAGGCGGTGAAAGGAGAGAGAGATAGTGGGTGGTCGACGGAACAAAGGGGGAAACTATTGGGGGTTTAGATCTGTCGATTTGCGACAGAGAAAGGGAGATTTGGGATCTGGGTTCGCTGATCTTCGACGGTATGAAGAGTGTAGGAGAGCTGATGACAGAGAAAGGGAGATTTGGGATCTAGGATCGCCGATCTGCGACTGTAGGGAATAGAGAAGAAGTCGTCGACCGGCTAAAAAAAAAAGAAAAAGAGAGAAGTCACCGACTGACTAAAAGGAAAAGGAGAGAGGGAGAAGAGAGAGAGAAGGAGAAGTGGAGTAGTTGGACGGTCTAGAGAGAAGGTAGAGAAAGTATTTTTTAGAGAGAGAAAGTAAAGAGTGAAAGTGAAGAGGGAAAGAGGGAAAAATAGTTTAAATAGCTAGGTTTTGGGGTTTCAAAATGGTGTCGTTTCAGAGTTAAAAATTTCGAAGGAGAAAGTGTTAAAACGACGTCGTTTAGAAGGGTTTTTGAAGCACCAAGCTGTGCGTTTTGAAAGAAGCTTGCTGGGGCTTTGGTGAGCTGCTGCGGCCCTTCACAGCCAAGGCACTCTTGGGCTAGTCTGAGCCCAAAACAAGTAAAGCTCTATCCTTGTTGTTGGGTTTGATTTTGTTTATTGGGGCTTACCCACTTGTAATCCAAGAAAATTTAGTGTTTAAAATTTTGTTGAATAATTCAAAAAAAATTAATTTAGGAAAGGAAATATATAAAATACACATATGTATAAAAAAGATATTTAGTCATAGAAAAAATTCGCCTAAGCGAGGACTAAAAATAGTATTAAAATGGGTCATTACATCAAAAGGAGTTAAGTAGATAAATGTAAATGAAATATGTTTTAATAATAAGAATGAGTTAAGTATGTGATAGCAATAAAATATTTAATTACTCAAATTTATACACATACAAGTATGTGCAGAAAATAAAGAATGTAATGTAGTAAAAATTATATATATAGAAAAATGCAATAATCATTTTGGGATCGATGATAGGATGTCCATTCGGAACGCGAGAAGTCGCAATTTCGAGTAAATTTTCCTAGGTTTGGAATTTCGATTAGGACCCCACCAGTATGATGGGAGGGTCCTGATTTGGAATTTCGATATTTCTAATTTTAAGCAAATAATAAAAAAAACCTTGAATATATTTAATCACCAATTAATCAAAATCTATAAGTAAAAGAAATGAGAAATTAATAAATTTGTTAATCATAATAATACAAAAATGGATAAAATACACATGCATAAATAACAATGATTACGAAGAATAAAAAATATATGTGGTCTAAGACTATGATTTTAGGGGAATTTTATATAGTAAAATGAATAAATACAAACATGGTAAAATATATGACGAAATAGAAATGGTTATAAAAATAATAAACAAATGTAAAATATTTGGTCATGATAAATAATATCAAAGGAAAGTATTAAATAAGAAACGAATATTGAATTTACGGAGTATGTCGCGTATCATGGTTGCATTGTTAAATGTCATGGCATATATATATATTCTGTATACGGGTATAAATCCCGATGATGGGACTTTTCGAAAAAGCTTACAAATATGAGTTTCTCTGATAAATTCCCTAGGTAAGAAGGTATCCCCGGATCCCACCAGTACGATGAGAGGGCTTGGGAAACATCTTTAATAAAAAGCTTTTGTTCGCATTAGGATTTGCATTCATGAAAACACTGTTTTTTCTTACTTGCAAACGACTATCCCGATGATGGGATATACCTTGTAAGCTTGCGAAAGGTGAGTTTCTAAGGTATTTCTCTTGGTGAGAGAATACTCCCGGATCCCATCAGTATGATGGGCGGATTCGAAAAGTACGTTCAATAAAAGATTTTTTTTGAGGTTATTTCGATTTTATACCATGCATTTCACGATTGCATCATGTGTACGCCAAACTCGTAAAATATTTTGACTTGATTAATGGAATAAAAGATAAATTAAATAAATAACAATTAAGGAAACATGAGAATAAAATTAATGGTTAAGATAATATATGATTAAATGATACCGTTCATGGAACAGGCGTCACGGGGGTGCTAACCCTTCCCTATGCGTAACTGTACTCCCGAACCAACTCTAAANTTTTAAATAATAAATAAATAAAACATAAATAAAATAATTTCTATTGTCATAAAATCAAATTTAATTTCTCTTTTTATCACTTCTTTTAATCCAAATAATAAATGAAGTTTGCTCAAGTTAATTTCTTTTCTGTTGATAAATTAGTCCCCCGCCAATAAAAAGCAATAATTTTTTTTTCTCATTTTCTATAATAATAGCATGCAGATGATCACTTATTTATTTATACTTTTCAGGTGACCTTTTCAGCACTTATCTTGAAGCTCATATTCCTAGTACAAATTTGTCAGTGAAGAAAAAAAATAAATTAAACCCATTATTTTCTGCTTTTTTGCCTTTAAAGTGGGCATTTGACTGATAGACTATGGAAGAAATTGTTGTCGACTACTGATAGCTAACAAGAGTCAATTCCAAAAGCCACCCAACAAAAAGGATAAATATTATCATATAGTACAATGTTTTCTTTTAATTGCCAATTTAATAAATTAATTTCCCAAGGTTTTGTTGCCTTATCCCAATAAAATAATACAAGATTAGTGGCCCAAAAGCATGCTTAAGTGTCACTAACCGAAGCTAATTGTCACTTTGGAATCACTAAACAGCAGGTTAAGGAAGTGTCGAAGTGCTCACATGCCAAGAACTAATTAAATTTATTAGGTCAAAACCATTGTTTATACATTTATTGAAATATGTAAATGTAACTTTATTTGCTGAAAAATTCACAAAACTTCAATTAATTTATTGAGAAACAATAAAGAGATATTGATATGATTAAATTTTAACCTGTATATGTATCTTCAACGATGAATTTTAAAAATTACTCAAAAAAATTGTACATAAATTCTCAAGTCTATATTTGATGTGATAAGATGATCTATTCAAAAATTTTTCGAATTCAATAAACATGATAAGTTTAATATTCATTGATATGATAATAATATCTTTGGATTATACGTTATAATGCCGATCCAATATTTTTAGGCAATTTAATCAATTTGGTTTATATTCTGCTCTTTTTAACTTAATTTTTCAATTGCTATATTATTGGCTAAAATCATCCAAATCCTCTCGCTTTCAAAAATTTCATTCTAAAACAATAACCCCATTTTAATTTTTTACTATATTTATTCATTCATTTATTAAATAGGTATAATTTAAGGGATAAAATCCAAAAATCTCTCTCCAATCATTGTAAAAGACACTATAAAAGGTATCATTTAAGTAGCGTTTGGTATTTTACAATGTAATATGATTACAAGTAATATAATTGCAAGTAATGTGATTGCAAGCAATGTGATTGTAGGGAAGATAACATTGCAGTGTTTGGTATATAAGTAATTTAATAATTAAAATGCAAAGAAGATAACATTGCAGTATTTGATTTACAAGTACTTTACTAAGAATGTAATGTTAATTTTCAAAACTACCCCTATTTATTAAAATACAAGTTTAACATGTATTTTTTTTATTGTTAATTTTTATAAAATGGTCATTTTTAAATATATTTTATTTTTCATTTCTTATTACAAGTATATATTTTATTTTTATTTTTAATATAATTTCTTATATTGCATATTTTATTTTAAATTTTTTCTTTAGAAGATAATATTTTATTTTTATTTCTTAATACGTTTTATATGTATACATTAATGCGATAGCTTCCTCTCTTGTAACCAATAGCAAATTGGCAACAAAATACCCATAATTCTCAATCTCCAATTAATTTTTTCTGAAAATATCATAAATTCAAAATAATTTGCTATCAAGCTAAAACAAAATATCAAGCATAACATCACCAAAACATATTACGTAGTTTACAAAATGCAGCTCTATCTATTCTAATATTTTCAATGCATGTTAAATCAGAGTCAAACACTATTCTCCTAAAATTCAATTACCTAATAATATGTCTCCTATAAGTACTAGTTTTGGATCTTTTACGCTTTCTAGTATACTTTAAAATATGATAACATCCTTAAACCAAAGTATTAGCTAAAAGTATCATGTTGAACAGCTCAGTGGCTAATACAATAACAGACATGATCGTTGCAGTTTGCTCTTGAGCAAACCCTTCCATTGTGTGAACTAACAATATAAAAAAATAATAAAAATAATGAAATATAAACATTATATAAAAATAGCATATAGTAAGCACAAAGTTAACTTTTCATGTTCACCTTACAAATATTCAATTTAAAAACAGAATATAGAAGGATCCATTTTTGATATGCAGGGAATATGTTGGAAAAATTTAATGTAAGCTCAATTGATACTAGAGATTGATTTAATGGTAGTAATCAAAGGCAAAAAAAAATAAGATTACACTGCAAGAAGCAGGACTCAAACCCGAGACCAATAATGCAAGCGTCACTAAGCAATTAACCACACAACCAACTAAACAAATTGTGATAGGATGCAACCAAAAGTTGATATAATGACTGCCAGTAACAACTAAACCTTTTTGCACTCTTTTCTTGCACCCTAAAATCTAAAAAAAAATTGCAATGGTTTTCTACTATCAAGACCAATTTTACCCTAAACAAAAAAAAAAAAAAAGGGATGTCAAATCTTTAAAAAAAGGCAAAAAAAGAGTAAAAATTCAAATTCAAGGTTAAAATGAGGTTTTTTGGGATCAAAACGGTAATAGACCACCTTTGGCAGTCTGTCAACGCGTAGATCTCGAAAAGTTACATGGATTCAAAAAAAAAATCACCCTGATCGGACTACCGAGTACAAAGTTACAACATTTTGAAGTTGAGACCACCTTGTGACCCAAAATAACCGAAACATTGTAACATCTTTTAATTTAAATGCAACGTTGGGTTTAGGCCCACCCAACAGTCCTCATAAGAGCAAAATGAACTAGAAGAATGAAGGGACTAAACCCGCTACGAGAAACCAACCCAGCTCTTACAAATTTTTCAAAATAAAAAAAATTCCAATCTAGAGACCCAATCCTAAAAAAAGGCAGAAACAAAAATACAAGGCTCCTTCCTTGATAAACCAACGTACTAACTAGTTGGATTGCACGCCGTCCATTAGAACATATAACATTCTTTACTAACTAGTCACACAATGTCTTACTAACATGTAACACCCGACCCTAAATTATCTGTGATATATCATTCACATGCTTTGGATAACATGTTTGTATATTGAATTGCCCCGGAAAACAAGTTAAATGACTGTATTGCCCCTAATGGTACGGTTCAGTCAAATAAGTCTTGAACTAGTTTAAACAGAGAATCGATGATGAATTTGAGAAAACTAAAACCCATGGGTTGATTTAAAATGAGGATTCAGAGTTTGAGATCCGATATGGAGTTAATCCGGACTTTAAGTATTCTAGGGGTAAAATGGTAATTTGCCACATGAGGACGAATATGGAAATTTTTAATCCCGTTTGATTAAGATTGATTATATTAAACTTATTAGAGTTTAATTTGAGGGTTTGGCAGTGAAAAAGTTTAATTCCGGTGATTTCTGGAGTGTAGGGGTAAAATCGTAATTTTTCCATACGCGAACAAAATTTGAGATTTTGAGAGAATTTAGATCACATTTGACAAATTGGAGAATGGTATGAGTATTAGGGATGAAAAATATGTCTATGGGCAATTTTTCAGTTTTTGGGATAAAAATATAATTTTTGATTTTTATAGGGGCAAAAGTGTAAATTTTAAAAATTACTCCACCAAGACTTTGGATAAGTCTGAGAATTTTATCTAAGCTATGGATATGTGGGACAAGTGTATGGTGAAAATTTGGAAACAAATGGATGGCTAGAATTTAAG
>NC_030856.1:6205595-6209571 GCF_000208745.1 Theobroma cacao
TGAGGTATAGAAATTGAAAAAAATTAATTTGGAGTTTAAATGGACGCGTATATCGATTTATCGGGTAAAAGACCGAAACAGGCTAACATCTCGTTTAGGCAAAATTTAGACATTTTTCACTTCATATCATGCATTAGTAGTATAAATTAGTTTATTTTGGTTTAGTACCAAAGTAGTAAACCTCTTAATTGTACAATTTGCCAAGGTGGCGAATCCTCTGGCAAGGGCAAAGAAATCGCACTCGAGAACTAATAGTTGGAGTACCCGAATTTAGTTTTCCGAAACTGTGAGTAAACTTATTATTATCTTAATTATCTAGAGTAGTTTTATACAATTGTGTGATTTTATGGAAAATGGGTTTAAATGGTAAATTGCTATGTTTTAAGAGAAATTGTGATTTTATAAATTTTCTGAAAAATCGAATACTGGTTTTGAAAATAGAGTAATTGGAGACTGCCTGCTTGTATTGTAAATTTATGGTTTTAAATTGAATGGCTTATGACAATAAATGAGCATGAATGGCTAAATTGATTTTGGTGTTAGAATTATTTGTACTGTGTATTTAGTCTTGAGAGGCTGGGTTGCGATAAATTGTCATGTCATGCAGAAAAAGATTTTATAAATCAGGTAGTAGATAAAAGATTAGCTACTATAGTGGTGGGGGATTCCATGGGCCAACCTATTAGAGGGGCACGGTAAACTCCTTTATATTCTCACCTTGGTCGTAGAGGCGCGTAGGGTATCTCCTAAGGTGGGCTTTTTGAGTGCACTTCACGTGGACCACCGCGTGAGAGTGAAACTCAGCCAATGCCAAGGAACGACTATGTTTCAAAATAAAAATATGATTTGTGCGAAATATGAATTTTTAATAGCCTTGGCGGACTCGGTTGGATACCCCTAGTCCAGGTGTCACCGAGTACAGGATTTGGCATGAGCCAAGTTTTGAGTAATTCACGAGCCATATTGATTATTTGGTTGAAATGAATATTCGTGATGTGAAAAATTTACTGAAGTTAATTATTTTTTAATTGTCTCCATTTACTCGCCTTTAGATAGTTTAGATGGTGTCTGTTTACTCACTGGGATTTTATAATCTCACCACCCTTAATTCTCCACATTTCAGGTTTGAGATAACCGGTAGATAGCCGATTGCATTAAGGACTTCAGTTAGCCTTGCATTGTCAAAATTATAAGTTCATAGACTCGCATCTTATTGGTTAGTTGGGGGCCCACGTGTCATTGTAAAAATAATTTTATACTTTAGTTATCTGATTTAAAATATGTATGAACATATTAAGCTTTTGCACCATATTTTTGGCGAGTTTCGGTATTATCAAAGAAAAATGACGAAAATGCCCATGTGAGCCAAAAAATAATATTTTATTGTTTTGATTTGGAAACGACTTATGATTTTTTTGAAATGCAAGATTTAATAACTGTCGCTTACCGGGGAGATGCGGAAGTTGATGCTAAGCCTTACGGGATTTCGATCGGCATTCGGGGTAATGAGTGTCTATCGAGACGTCGCGGCGGTTGTTACGGGCCCGATGAGAGTTCCAGGTCGTGACAAACAAGTCACGGAATGCCTCAATAACAAGTCACACAATGCCTATCAACTAGTCACGTAATGCCTTATCAGAAACTAACCACGTAATGCCTTATTAAAAACTAGTCACGCAATTTTCAAAGTCAGTCACGTAATTTTCAAAGTAAGTCACGCAATGCTTTATCAAAAACTAGTCACGTAATGCCCAAAGTCAGTCACGCAATGCCTATCAACTAGTCACGCAATGCCTTATCAGAAACTAGTCATGTAATGACTTATCAAAAACTAGTCACGCAATGTCCAAAGTCAGTCACACAATGCCTTATCAAAAACCAAGCACAAAGAAGATGGCCATGTCTTGATGGCATCATGGATTTGGCAATGCTAGGTACGAGTTCTGCTGCTTTTAGTATTTCTAATTGGATAAAAGTTCTAATTGGATAGAACTTGAAAACTATTTGATTACCCATATTTTGTTGAGGGAATAAAAAGAAAAAATTGCAACACCAAAAATTGCAACCAAACATGCAGCGTTTTATTTCATCACAATTACCTGTGCCTCTTGTTGAAGATTAGCCTAGAAATCCAACCTCTCTTGCCGATCAATGGCCAAATTGTTTCAGTGATAAACCCTAAAATATAAATATGAAGAAAACCCAAATAAACAGAAAAAAGTCAAATTAAAGAATACAAGAAGAAGATAAGAAAAGGAGAAAGAAAAAAAAATGGGAGATTTCAACCCACAATTTCAGATGATGAAGAAGCAAAGCTAGAAGAAGGAGGAACGACTTTAGCAAAATGGAGAAGAAGCAGTAGACCCTCACCCCAAAAATGATGCTTTGCTTCGAATTGTAAGTAATTTTTTTAAAAGATGATGGGTAAAAATGTCTTTAAAGATATTGCAGAGTGCAATGTAATGTGATTACATTTGTTTTGGACTGCAATCACATTACATCCATTGGCTGCAATGTGATTGCATTGCAATCTTACATTATAGTGGTCTGTTACAAAACAAACACTGTAATGTAATTTAATTGGGTACATTGTAGGGAATGTGACTTTACATCCCTTAGACCAAACGCACCCTTAAGGTATAATTTATTCATTCATTTATTGTAATGATTTCTCATTCTTATTTAGAGGTTGTTGGAAATTTTCTTTTAAAAAAAATATTGATCAGAAAAAAAATCCAAGTAATTTTAATTTAAAGGTCATGAAAATTTAAAGTTGAAATTGAAACCCTAAACTTATTTCTTAAAGTAAAATTTATTCTTATCGCACTTTATTCCTCCAATAGTTTGAAAATATTTTTTCATTGAAAAGAATAAATTAAAAGTAAACTTTTGTTCAATAATGAATATTTCACTAAAAATAGATGAAAACAAGATTTTAAGCTAGACCCACTGCCGAATTACAAAATTAAGAAAAAAAACACACACACACAAATCAACCCATCGTTAAAACAAGATTTTGAACCCAAAAAAAAATGAAAATTAAAAAAAGATAATATACAAGACATAAAAAAAAGACCTTGGCGAATGAAATCTTCGTGGGATCAATGTTAGTGAAATCTTCTCCTTTTCAAAGGTAATGACTAAGAAACAGTAACAATTTCTTTGTATTTCTTTTTCTCTTTCAAATCAAAATTTCTTTAGTTAAAAGAGTTAAAGTTGTGAGAAAAAGAAAAATAAAACAAAACAAAATTCAAAGAGAAAAGAAAAAAATGTTCAAGCAACAGGAAGGGAAAAAGGAATTGGAAGAATGGTTGTTGATTATTACAAGATTTTTCAAGTGAACTAAAATGTAAAATATGAAAATTTAAAGAAAGATTATCAAAATTCTTTTATGACATATTTGATTCGCGGAATGGAATAAAATAGAATAATTATTTTGTGAGAATAAAATAAGAAAGGAATAGAATATAATGGTTATTATGTAATTTGGTTCATAAAATGGAACATGGTAGAAATTGTTATTATAACTCATTCTGATGTTTGGTTGGTAGGAATAGTTTTGAGATAGTTAAGGAATAAATGCTAAAATAACAAAATTACCCTTTATTATAATTTAGTACACTAGACAAAATTACTCATTATTATAACTTAATAATATTTTCCCTTTTTTAATCTTTTAGTTTTATTTAATTAAAAATTTTAAATATTAATAATTTATAATTGATTTATTAATATGATTTTTTATTTCAATTTTTTTTATTTTTTCTCTATTTGTGTTTTCATTTTTAATATTTTAATTTCTATTTTCATTAAAAATTTAAACATTAATAATTTTTTATTAAATTATTAATATAATTTTTTATTTTATTTTTTTTTACTTTTTTATTTTCATTTTTTATTTGTAAGTTGTAATTATTTTCATTAAATAGAGACATTTTTGTCTAATAATTTTTGACTCTAGTCCATAGTCATGGAA